>NC_092326.1:13422831-13725861 GCF_036785885.1 Coffea arabica
ATCCCTTTGTTCAGATTTCTTTTCACATAGCAATTACCTTTCAAATGCCCTCTTTGACAACAAAAACCACACATAATGGAAGAGTCCTTAACATGTACTGGTTTGATATATCTCAATCCACCTCTTCTATATGTTGTGAACCCATGTGCAATTTTGTTGTGTGCAAATGTTCTTTGAAAAGTAGTAGGATGGGTAAATAACATGTTCCTTTTGCTAAACTCCTGCTTTCTTGCTTTCAGAGTCTCATCCAAGTTGTCCATTCTTTTTTTCAAATCACCCTGTCTTTCCTTCAGCATTTCACAAATATTTGTCTTTCTATCAAGCTCATCTTGAACATTACATCCGGCTCTTACTAGACTTTCATTGTCGGTCTTTAGTTGTTTATTTTGTTGAAAAAGACTTGCATTTTCTTGAATGAGAAAAGCCATTTTCTGTTTTAACTGCTTGTTTTTATCATAAGATTCCTTCAAGGCATTATGCAGTTTTTCAACAAAGGATTCAAGATCATCATCTTCATCATTATCACTTTCAGATTGAGAGTGTGTGGAAGTTACCTCATTATTTCCAATAGCCATGAAGGCCATTTGAGCAGATTCTTCTTCTTCTTCAACTTCCCCTTCGGAGTTGCATTCATTCCAAGTAATCTGAAAATTGTTGAATCTTGGCTTTCGATCAGCTTTTCCATCTTTCATCTTCTTCATAGGGCATTCGTTTGCATAATGTCCAATCTGTCCACATTCGAAGCATTTGTCCAACTGTTTCTTGTTGAAATCTTGTTTACCTTTATACTTTGCGATAGATGGCTGATTCTGGAATTGATTGCTAGATCCTCCCCTTCTAAACTTTCTTTTATTCAAGATTCTTTTGAAGCCTCTGGTGATGAGAGCAAGATCATTATCGTCACCATCCGAGTCTTCATCATCCAGGTGAGCAGTATCATCTTCACCTTGAGTAGTCTTTAGAGCAATGTTTCTCTTTGCTCTAGCATCCTCTTCCTCCTGCACTTTAGATTTCAGTTTCAACTCATAAGAGGTTAGTGAGTTAATGATAGATTCAATAGGCACAGAACTTAAATCCTTGGCCTCCTCTATTGCAGTCACTTTATTTTCCCATTCTTTGCCCAAGGCATTGAGAATTTTCCTGTTCTTCTCTCCCAAGGTGTACTCTTTGCCCAACGCCTCGAGATCTTTGATCAAGTCAGTGAACCTGCAATACATTTTGTCAATATCCTCAAGAGGTTCAATTTTAAATGATTCATATTTCGTGACCAAGATGGCCTTTTTCTGTTCTTTCACATTGTCACCACCCTCATGGATTTCTCTTAGTTTATCCCACATTTCTTTAGCCGATTTGCAGCCTTTTACTCTGATTGATTCATTTGAATCTAGGGCACTATAAATAACATTCATGGCCTTGGCATTCAATGTGAGGTTAGTCCTATCTTGAGCATTCATTTCAACTCTTGTTTTTGGCCGAAGCAACCCTGTATCTGCATCAAGAAAGTTAGCTTCATGCGGTCCTTCACTCACAATAAACCATAATTCAATATCAATAGATTGCAGAAAGATAATCATTCGTTCTTTCCAGCTAACATAGTTGGAGCCACTGAACATGGGAGGCCTAGTAACAGATTGCCCCTCAACAAACATAGCATGACTGGTTGTCATCTTTACTCCAAGCCGTTAGAGCTTAATCTCAAGGAGACCAAGCTCTGATACCAATTGTAAGTCCCAAAGACAACCAAGAGGGGGGTGAATTGGGTTGATTAAAATCCTAACCAAATTTATGCACTTTTTCTTTAATAAAAAAATTTACCTTCTTTTCTAGTAATGATTAACCAAGTAGATTAGAAGACAGGAGCAATATTGATCAGAAAAATAAGTATAGAAAAGCAATGAGAATTTTATTAAACAGAAAAGTAAAATAGGGAATCAAACCAGGTGTCTACCAAACTATCCTCAAACTTGAAGACCAAATACTAGGAAGAGCAACTTCTCTTTGATGAAAGAAGATCAACTAGATGTACAATGGAGGGAGCACTTCCTCCTCGCCCTAAGCCTCACTTAGTCAAGCTAGGAAGTTTTACAATCACTCAGAAAACCCTCAACAAAGCTACACTAAAGATCCTTTCAACCACAAAAGAAATGCTCAACAGAAATTCACACCACTTTAATACAAATCTGCTTTGGAGACTATTTTCTAGCTAAAATATCTCTTGAGAACTTGTAAACAAAGTGTGCAAAAGTCCCTACTTCGTTCAGACCAGTTTAATTTTAAAGGCGTCCGAGGTGTGCGTCCGATCCTTCCGGACGTCCGATGCTCCCATATGAGCGTCCGACAGAGCTTCCTTCCTGATGTTCTTCATCCTTTCGGACGTCCGACAGATTCCTTTCGGCCGTCCGACCTGATTGTCCTGTTTTTGCTTCACATTTTGGTTGTTTTGCTTTTGATGACATATTCGAACCTGATTCTTGGATAGACAAAAATACTTGTTTTCGAAGAAGGTTAGATAAACATTTCAAAGTGCCAAGAATGACACACAAGACACACTTAAAAGACAGTATCTTTGATCGGAACAAAACAATTACTAAATTCATTTATATTATTTCAATCTTGTTTGCCACATCCAAAGCATCGTAGACTGGAGTCAATCAGACATATGCTTTCCTTGTTCCATCAGGCCTGATCAAAGTGTTCACTTTCTTGGTCTGTATAAACGAACTTTTGTGATCATCAAAACCAAGAATAACAGAATGCCCTCTTACACCTAATGATGCTTAAGTTATGCTTAGTAGTGGCTAAAGTGAAGATATTTGTGATTTATTTCTTGATTTGAAGTGATTTGGTGAAGTTTTTATATTTTTGAGGAATTTTCTGGTTTAATATGAATGTGATGTTGTGGTCATCTATGATGGTTGATAATGAGGGGGAAAGACTCTAGTAGGTGTGAATTAGTGATAATTGCAACCAATTTTGGGTTTGGATTGAATTGTGGAAAGTTAGGGTTTTATAACCCCTAATTCTGTCCGGTTTTGGATCATAGGGTTAGAGGCCGAATTGGACTTTTCTTAAAACATGAAAGTTGTAGGTATTGATGAGTTGGAAGTGCCTACAAAATTTCAGGTTATTTCGATTAGTGTAGATTGAGATATGTCGATTTTACTGTTGCTGTTCTGGGTTGATCAGAATGTGAAAACGGCACTTGTAATTGGCCATTTTGACTGGAATTGCTTTGGATTTGGATGTTGGTGTCTTCTGATGAAATGTAGCTGAATGTCTTAGCTATCATATGCCCTTTGAATCAATACATTTGGACTTGTATAGACTGAGTTGGACTAATTACAGCATTGAGTGATTTGCAAACCTGCAATTACGGTTCAGGTTGTGGTATTCTGCGTTTTTGACCTAGTTGTGCTAGGATTTGGACTGAGTGGCCTTCTACATTGTTGTAGAGCTGTCTCTTATCTTCGAAACGGTGGGTCTTTCACCTTCATCCGACAATCGTAGCGCCTTTGGTACCATTACCGCAAAATGACGTCAAAACTATTTTTTCTGGTTTTGAGCTTAACTTTCATTTCCGGACTTTTCCCTAGCTTGACTTGCACTAGTACTACTTGGAGCTTGCTGAATGGCTATTGGATGAACTTGTTGTTGTGTGTGTACCTTTGGGATTGGCTGAGGAAATAATGAAGCCATGATGGCTGGAAAAGTTGGCAAATTCAGGGGAAGTGCCGTCCGAACTTTTAAAGGACTTGTTTGCATTGAGTTTGTGATCTAAAACTTGGATTTGAGCAAGGCAATGATACATGATGGATGGTTTCTGAGCCGTGGAGGTGAGTGACCTCAAACTACTTCTAAAGTGATTTATGAACCGTTTCTTACATTATTTACTTTTGAACTGCTTCCAAAGTTACTTTTGAAATGTTTTCTTGCATATCATGTGTGTTGGCATTTGAGTGTGCCTTGTTTGCTATATTTCTTGACTTCATGACTTGTATTTTGGTTGATAACGTGTTAAGCGCTTATAATGATTTCCAAAACGAGTTTTCGAGGCGAGTGTGTACTTTATCGCACTCGACCTCGATAAATGTGAAATTTTCGATTGAAATGTTACTTGCGCATGAATGTAAGCCTTTTGGGCTGAACTGGCCATTGCCCCTTGTTACCGGTCGTCTTGAGCCAGAAGCGGACTCGGTCAGGCGATTAGGAACTTGGGTGAACGTTTGGTATACTCGAGTATTACCTATGTAGGTTGGTGGAGCCTGGCCAAAACCCAGGGACGGGGTGAATGAAATGAAATGAGTGACCAAATGAGCGAGGAAATGTCAGGAGAATGAATGTATCCTTTCATGAATGTTACTATCGCTTTCCATTGTAAATGTTTCTTGAATTATTGATAATCCATATTTACTGTTTTGCAAATGATGTAGTTGTTTTCGGATTTATCATTTAATTTATGACATCATTGCTGTATGACATCATTGAAATGAACTATTGTGAAACCGATTTGATTAATGATTTTCGGGTTACTCGCTGAGCTTCTAACTCACCCCAAAAATATTTTATTCCCCTCCACAGGGCTCGTGGCGAAGGAAGGACTTGTAGTGCTTGTTCACGTGACTGGATGGCTTAGATCGTGTACAGTTTAAGTTTGGATCTATTTTATGTACGAGTTGGTCTTGTATAAATATTTGAAATTGATATGGATGCAAGTATACGTTCCAGGATTGGAATCAGTTTCCGCTGCATTTGTAATATTGTAATATTTGAGGTTTATTCTTGTAATTCATTTGAGAACTGTAGTGAACGACTGAGTCCCGGCGAGAGTTAGGCAGGTGTAGACACCAAATTTTGAATAATTTTATGTGGCATCTATTTCATGATTTTCATTTTAGATTGCTTGCATTCGTTGTTTACTTTTAGTTTTAATTTTTAGTTTTAGCTTTCAAGTTTAAAATTAGCGTAGAGTTTTTAGGGAAAAGAAAAGGAAAACATCAAAAATATGTTGTAGTCATTTTGTTTTATTCAATGCTTTCTTGAAAAGGAAAATTCAAAAAACTAGGTTTTAGTTGGATTGGAAAAATGAAAAAAAGAGAAAAAGGAAAAAGGAAAATTTGTTCACAAAAATATGTTTATTTCTTTAAATTCAAGCTTTGGGCACTTTAGTTATTTTTACTAAGTTATTTTGAGAAAATGAAAAATATGAAAAATGGAACAAAAAAGATGGAAAAATGGCCATTTTTGTTGTTTTTAGTTGTTTAGTTTTTAAATTATTTTCATTATTATTATTATTATTATTACCTGGTTTTTGGCAATTTGTTATTATTATTATTATTTATATTTTATCATTTTTATATTTATTAAGTTATTAAGTTTAAAACAAAAAAAAACAAACAAAAAAAAAAAAAAGTGAAACGCGGCATGCAAGCTGCGTATTGCCGCAGCTTGCAAACAAAGGGCTGGGCAGCCCCTTTGGCTGTAAATATGGGGAGATTGTTTTAGGGTTGGGGCTCCCATATAAATAAAATAAGAGCAGCAGCCGCAAGAAGAGGATTCTGAGGGGAGTGAAGGGGGATAGAACAAAAAAAAACAGCGAGAGAAAGAGAGGGAACTTCATCGTGGGGGAGAGCTAGCAAACTGGAAAAAACAGAGAGAGAAAGCTAGAAGGGAAAAGACAGAGAGGGAGGCTGAGGGGTGATGGCAAGGCTGGAAGGAGTGAATGGCTAAAAATTATTAGAGAGAGCCGAGAGAGTTTCTTGGGGGAACGAAGAGGGGGCGGCGGCAAAAAGGAAAACCCACGGAGAGAAAAGCCGAGAGAAAGGTGGGGTTGACGGGTCTGAGGAGGAGCAAAGAAAAACAGGAGAGGAGGGCTGAGGAGAAAGAACGAGAGAGATAGAGAGCCCAACAGAGCTTCGGTTGGAGGAAAAGTTTGGGGAAAAGCCGCGAAGAAGCGGACTTGGTGCTATTCTTTGAGAATCAGCAAGGAAGTGCAGCGTTTCTCAAGCCCGCGGATTCAGCTTCGTCATCTCAACTTCCTAGAGCATTTAAGGTGATGAAGTTTCACTTTACTCTTGCCATTCAAGTTTAAATCTTGGCCAAGTCTAGCCTGCGTTATTCTTTCATTTTTGCTGCACATTTCCTGCTCACCCGTGTGTGATGATAGTTCAGTGTTTATGGCACAAATTTGACATTAAATGTACCAAGATTGAATCTTGATGCCTGGGGCTCTATAATCTTCCTGTTCTGGTCTGAAAGCTTGATGTTTTACTTGGACTTTGTCACCTGCGTCTGACATGAAAGCCATAGCAACAAAAGTTGCAGAAACCAGTGATAAAAAGCAACGCTTTGCCCCTGCTGTATTTTCCTGTTGTTAAGCGTTTATAGTCATGGCTTGCTAAGTTCAATCTGCGTTTTGTTGCAAAGGGGAAGCCCAGATGTGAAGTCATTAGATTCAGGTCCCTCTAGTTACGCTTGTTGGTCACTTTTGTTGCTTTCATTTCCTCTCTTCATGCTCACTGGTTTATATAAGAGTCTGTTATCTTCAAGTTGAGGTCATGGATCGTTGCTGACATGTTGGATGATTTTGCTATGAGTTTTGAATGAATCTCGACTCGTTTGCTTTGTCCTTTTCACGGTGATAAGCTTGCAAATGATAGGCGGGTTAATGAAATGTTTTAGCAAACCAGGAAAGTTTCAAAAGCGTAGGAAGAATTGCAGCAAGTTCCACTCTAGATTGCAGAAATATGGCGAAGTTGCAGCAGATTTTAAGTTTCATTTCTTTCTTTTCTCTTGCCTTGCGTGACATTGTCCTGTAAGTTTGGCGCATCACAGTTAGGAAATTCTGGTCGAATGAAGTTGCATCAAGTCCTCATGTCGCTTGCTGTTTTTTTTTAAGCCTGTGGGTTATGTTGGCTGCCGCAGCATATGCTTCCCTCTTAGTCAGTCATTTGATCTGTAATGTTTCGTTGCTTTTATTGGGCTTGGGGTAATCAAAATGTCTAGTTGCTAAGGGGTGCTGAGGGTTGATTTTGACTGTTTCTTTTGGTTGCTTGAGCTGAGGTATGGAACTTGCGAAAATCTCATTAACTGCCGAGAGTTTTATGTCATAGCAGAAGTTTGTTCCCTTTGTATTTGCATGAACGCCTTGCATGAAATTCTTACAGCTATTTGCATTGTTAAAGGATATTCAGCCATGTTTAATTGGAGGAATTGCAAAGTTGTGGTATGAATCTGCTTTGCTGAAATTGTTGAATTTTGAGCCTAAAGATTGTGTAGCAGAACTTTGCCGAGAGCTTTGTTAGTTTGTGAAGTTTTGTTGTGCAGAATGTTGCTCACGTAGCTTGCATGAGTTTTGCATGAAATAATTGCTGAAAATTGCACTTTGACCCCCCAAGTTCCCCTTTATTTCACTATGACCCAATCAATTAGAGAATTTCATCAATTTGGTCCTTGTTAACTTTAATTTGTGCAACTTCATTGCTTGTTTGCTTCAATTAACTACCATGCTTTGTTTAAATTGTGCTTAAGTTGTGACTTTAGGGACTTTATGACTAAGTGAGCTTTGTTTTGCACATTTCTTTTATTTTTTCTTAAATAAAGTGGTGCATTGACCTTTTTATTATTTTGGAGGGTAATTGATTAAATTCACTTCATTGGGACCCAATTGCAAGGGAGGTAACCTCTACCTCTTTAATTTTTCATTTCTCCTATGTGATCCTACGTGTTATGTGAATATGCATGCCTACTCCGCTTTCCTTACCTCCTTGCATGCATTTACTTGCTTTTACTTTTATTTAAGTTTTATGGGGTATGTGTACACCTCTTGGCTTGTAATAGATAGGGCTCGGAGAGCATCTGGTCCACTTCCCCTTCCCCTTGGTTGCTTGCTTTTGTTGCTACATGTTTAATTGCTTTATTAGGCTCTTGCATCTAGTCGAGCATGCTAAATGTTACGTGCTATGTGTTTATGAGTGTTTGGCATGTCTACTCGCTTTCCATAGCCATGAATGAATGCAATGGATGAATGTACGTTTCCGCTAGTCCAACGCTAGTCGGAATTCATAGAATGGGCTAGTTCAAACGCTAGACCCTTAGGGATTTCCCCTCATTAGCACATCATTTGCTTGTTCACTACATATCATGCATTTTCCTTAGATTTATCATTTGGCATGATCCTCGCCCCCCTTTTCCCCTCATTTTAGGTTTTGCATCCCATACTAGCTATAGGGTTCATTTTGCTTGAGTGTCCCCTTCTGATAAGGGAAACGAGCGAGTGTGGCTACTCGATAGCCTTAGCACGCTAGTTTCGCCTTCTAATCCAAGGGAAAATCGAAGTCGAAAAGTTAGAAGTCAACCCCCGTACCCGACTTGTTGCATTCCCCTAGGGTCATACTTTCATCACTTCCATACTCTTTTAATCACATTTTTCTTATATTTCGCAATCCATATTTTTCACTACATCTTTATCATTTATTTACTTTACTTCACAAATGAAATTCAAGTTTCACTTATATACGTACTACTCTATCTTCATTCATTTGCACACACAAACACTTTGATTTCCATACAAATTCACACATGCACTTTCTTTACACATTCGCACACAAACACTTTGTTTTTTACACCATTTCATACAATTGCACACGTGCACCTTTTCATACACTTGCACACAAACACTTGGATTTTTAATTTGTTTTCATACACTTCCACACTTGCACATTTGAGTCTCATTTGCATTAATCGACCTCTATGGGGTTTTCCTTTGTTGGCCGCCACAATTCATGTGGTTTGGGATCAAAAGCCTCACGAGAGACATCGTAGAATTTAGGATTGCATTTTTCTTTCCGTTTTGCATTCATATAGTCATATCCAACGTGCGAACATATATTGGGTAGAAAATTAGGAAAGGTAAGGTTAAGTCGCGCAACTAGCCTTGGCTAGGTCAAAGGGGTGCCTTGGATTCTATCCTTGCCTTCCCCTTTGTCAAACGTGACCCCCGAACCTTTTTCTTTGGCTTACGTGGACTAGGAGTCGTTTTAAAAAGGGTTTTACTACTTTGTCTTTAAAAAACACTTTTTGGGTGACTTGGTACACCCCAAATCTATACCAAGTGGCGACTCCGTTTTCATATTTTAAAAACCCTTTTTAAAATTTCATTTGGCCAAATCGTCGCTTTCCAAAGTCCCATGGCCTTTTTACTTTTCATTTTGCACACGTTCACACCACACTTCACACACACATCACTCACACAATTCATTCGAAAAGTGGGGCGCGACAGCAGGCGACCCGCCAAACCCTCTGGTACGCCCTAGGGGGAGGTGGGGCTGTCACAGTTGGTATCAGAGCTTAGGCTTCAGATCTCTGTAGTGTATCCTAGGCTTGAAGTTTAGGATGCCGGACTATGGGTTTGGTTTGAATATCAGTGATTCTTGTGGGATGTTTTGACTTGATTAATACAAGATGGAATGTCGAGGACGACATTCTTTTAAGGAGGGGAGATTGTGACGCCCCGAAAAGTATGAGTGTGAGAACCCGTAAAAACCCTAATCTTTTCCGAGGGTTTTATTTCCTTTAATAGCATGTTTTCTGCATTTCCTGGCTTAGGAAATTTTCCTGAGGAATTTTATGAGTAATTATAGTTTTTAGATAATTTTTCTAGCCTTGGTGAGTTTTTAGAAAATTAAGGATAAATAATGGACGTGGGACCCACTAGTGCGAAAAGTTCGGAAAAATTCGGCCAATTAGGTTAAGTTTCGGATACTGTGTAAAATTTATCGGGTGTTAAGAGATAAGTAGAGTGTGTGAAATGATTGATGTGAGAGAGAAAAGAAAGGATAGGAATGCATTAATGGAGTTCCAAATGTCACTTGTTGGTTTGTTGGACTTGTAGACAACTATTCATACTTTTGACTATTTTTGACTAAGTGGTTAATATCTCCAAAATTCACTAAAATTTCCTCATTCTTTCTTCACCATGGCTGGCCCTCTCAAGTTCAAGAAGGAAGAAACTTCATCAATTTTCAAGCTTCCATTTGGTTCAATCTTCCAAAAACAAATGTCTAAACTAGATTCCACTCCATAAAATTCCTCCCTTTGGTGCTAGTAAGTAGTTTAGTGAAGTTTGTTTGAAGAGCTAAGGTGTCCAACATCTCTACCTCTCTTGGTTACTAGGTGAGTGGTGTGTGAATGCCCTCTTACACCTAATGATACTTAAGTTTTGCTTAGTAGTGGCTAAAGTGAAGATATTTGTGATTTATTTCTTGATTTGAAGTGATTTGGTGAAGTTTTTATATTTTTGAGGAATTTTCTGGTTTAATATGAATGTGATGTTGTGGTCATCTATGATGGTTGATAATGAGGGGGAAAGACTCTAGTAGGTGTGAATTAGTGATAATTGCAACCAATTTTGGGTTTGGATTGAATTGTGGAAAGTTAGGGTTTTATAACCCCTAATTCTGTCCGGTTTTGGATAATAGGGTTAGAGGCCGAATTGGACTTTGCTTAAAACATAAAAGTTTTAGGTATTGATGAGTTTGAAGTGCCTGCAGAATTTCAGGTCATTTGGATTAGTGTAGAGTGAGATATGTCGATTTTACTGTTGCTGTTCTGGGTTGATCAGAATGCGAAAACTGCACTTGTAATTGGCCATTTGGACTGGAATTGCTTTGGATTAGGATGTTGGTGTCTTCTGATGAAATGTAGCTGAATGTCCTAGCTATCATATGCCCTTGGAATCAATGCATTTGGACTTGTATAGACTGAGTTGGACTAATTACAGCATTGAGTGATTTGCAAACCTGCAATTACGGTTCAGGTTATGGTATTCTGCGTTTTTGACCTAGTTGTGCTAGGATTTGGACTGAGTGGCCTTCTACATTGTTGTAACCCTATCTCTTATCTTCGAAACGGTGGGTCTTTCACCTTCATCCGATAATCGTAGCGCCTTTGGTACCATTACCGCAAAATGACGTCAAAACTATTTTTTCTGGTTTTGAGCTTAACTTTCATTTCCGGACTTTTCCCTAGCTTGACTTGCACTAGTACTACTTGGAGCTTGCTGAATGGCTATTGGATGAACTTGTTGTTGTGTGTGTACCTTTGGGACTGGCTGAGGAAATAATGAAGCCATGATGGCTGGAAAAGTTAGCAAATTCAGGGGAAGTGCTGTCCGAACTTTTAAAGGACTTGTTTGCATTGAGTTTGTGATCTAAGACTTGGATTTGAGCAAGGCAATGATACATGATGGATGGTTTCTGAGCCGTGGAGGTGAGTGACCTCAAACTACTTCTAAAGTGATTTATGAACCGTTTCTTACATTATTTACTTTTGAACTGCTTCCAAAGTTACTTTTGAAATGTTTTCTTGCACATCATGTGTGCTGGCATTTGAGTGTGCCTTGTTTGCTATATTTCTTGACTTCATGACTTGTATTTTGGTTGACAACGTGTTAAGCGCTTATAATGATTTCCAAAACGAGTTTTCGAGGCGAGTGTGTACTTTATCGCACTCGACCTCGATAAATGTGAAATTTTCGATTGAAATGTTACTTGCGCATGAATGTAAGCCTTTTGGGCTGAACTGGCCATTGCCCCTTGTTACCGGTCGTCTTGAGCCAGAAGCGGACTCGGTCAGGCGATTAGGAACTTGGGTGAACGTTTGGTATACTCGAGTATTACCTATGTAGGTTGGTGGAGCCTGGCCAAAAGCCAGGGACGGGGTGAATGAAATGAAATGAATGACCAAATGAGCGAGGAAATGTCAGGAGAATGAATGTATCCTTTCATGAATGTTACTATCGCTTTCCATTGTAAATGTTTCTTGAATTATTGATAATCCATATTTACTGTTTTGCAAATGATGTAGTTGTTTCCGGATTTATCATTTAATTTATGACATCATTGCTGTATGACATCATTGAAATGAACTATTGTGAAACCGATTTGATTAATGATTTTCTGGTTACTCGCTGAGCTTCTAGCTCACCCCAAAAATATTTTATTCCCCTCCACAGGGCTCGTGGCGAAGGAAGGACTTGTAGTGCTTGTTCACGTGACTGGATGGCTTAGATCGTGTACAGTTTAAGTTTGGATCTATTTTATGTACGAGTTGGTCTTGTATAAATATTTGAAATTGATATGGATGCAAGTATACGTTCCAGGATTGGAATCAGTTTCCGCTGCATTTGTAATATTGTAATATTTGAGGTTTATTCTTGTAATTCATTTGAGGACTGTAGTGAACGACTGAGTCCCGGCGAGAGCTGGGCAGGCGACCCGCCGAACCCTCTGGTACGCCCTAGGGGGAGGTGGGGCTGTCACAGTTGGTATCAGAGCTTAGGCTTCAGATCTCTGTAGTGTATCCTAGGCTTGAAGTTTAGGATGCCGGACTATGGGTTTGGTTTGAATATCAGTGATTCTTGTGGGATGTTTTGACTTGATTAATACAAGATGGAATGTCGAGGACGACATTCTTTTAAGGAGGGGAGATTGTGACGCCCCGAAAAGTATGAGTGTGAGAACCCGTAAAAACCCTAATCTTTTCCGAGGGTTTTATTTCCTTTAATAGCATGTTTTCTGCATTTCCTGGCTTAGGAAATTTTCCTGAGGAATTTTATGAGTAATTATAGTTTTTAGATAATTTTTCTAGCCTTGGTGGGTTTTTAGAAAATTAAGGATAAATAATGGACGTGGGACCCACTAGTGCGAAAAGTTCGGAAAAATTCGGCCAATTAGGTTAAGTTTCGGATACTGTGTAAAATTTATTGGGTGTTAAGAGATAAGTAGAGTGTGTGAAATGATTGATGTGAGAGAGAAAAGAAAGGATAGGAATGCATTAATGGAGTGCCAAATGTCACTTGTTGGTTGGTTGGACTTGTAGACAACTATTCATACTTTTGACTATTTTTGATTAAGTGGTTAATATCTCCAAAATTCACTAAAATTTCCTCATTCTTTCTTCACCATGGCCGGCCCTCTCAAGCTCAAGAAGGAAGAAACTTCATCAATTTTCAAGCTTCCATTTGGTTCAATCTTCCAAAAACAAATGTCTAAACTAGATTCCACTCCATAAAATTCCTCCCTTGGGTGCTAGTAAGTAGTTTAGTGAAGTTTGTTTGAAGAGCTAAGGTGTCCAACATCTCTACCTCTCTTGGTTACTAGGTGAGTGGTGTGTGAATGCCCTCTTACACCTAATGATGCTTAAGTTATGCTTAGTAGTGGCTAAAGTGAAGATATTTGTGATTTATTTCTTGATTTGAAGTGATTTGGTGAAGTTTTTATATTTTTGAGGAATTTTCTGGTTTAATATGAATGTGATGTTGTGGTCATCTATGATGGTTGATAATGAGGGGGAAAGACTCTAGTAGGTGTGAATTAGTGATAATTGCAACCAATTTTGGGTTTGGATTGAATTGTGGAAAGTTAGGGTTTTATAACCCCTAATTCTGTCTGGTTTTGGATCATAGGGTTAGAGGCCGAATTTGTGACAGCCCCACTTTCCCCTAAGGCGAACCAAAGGGGTGAGCGAACTGCCTGCCCAGCTCTCGCCAGGACTAACGATGCAGACCAGAACTATCTATAGCGATCCGGAACTTACAAACGAGCGTAAACAAGTCAAAATGGTAAAATAACCCAAAATAAAAAAAATGAAATCCGGAGTCGGCCATGAATAGTAACCGACCCGTCAGAACCCAACCGAAATAGCTAACAAACATTCACATCTGAACTTTAGCGTTTACAAATCAAAATGACATACAAAAGTTTTCAAAAGTTAATATATACACATGGTTTGCCAAATCAAAAGAGAAAACGCCCCCAAAAGTACACTTAGGGTTTTAATACATGAGCTATACAAAAGATATGTTCGACTAGCTCAATTTGGCAGCCATTTGTCAAATCCAGACCAAAAGGGGTTTATTTTCCTGTAAGGAAAACAAAAGGAACAGAAAGGGGTGAGCTTGCGCTCAATGAGGTACCAAACATATAGCAGAAAAATCATGGCATTTCACATTTTACAAAATCAGATACACATGCTAGATGTAAAGCAAAGGAATCAAGGATTCAAATAAGAAGGATACGGGTGGCTCTCAGGAGCCAAATTTCCAGCGCCGTACTTGATCCAAATCGGTTGACTCTCCGTCAACGTATATAGAACCAATGCATCCGTAGACCCCTCTTTACACCGAATTCCGTCCACCAAACACCCCTTTACCGGGCCCGCTCACCGTAACGGAACAGAAATGGTAATACTCGAGTATACCCGGAATCAAGGGTCTCAATACCCAAAATCCCCGAACAGACTACCGTGGTTCGTTATCTAATCGTCCAGGCCCTTGCCGGCCCGACTCGAATAACATAGCCACAGGATTGAGCTCATAGGTCATAGAAATCCGAACAGATGCAGACACAGATAACAGATTCAGATACAGATACAGAATAGCAGATTCAGATAGCAGATTCAGATAGGCACTCAAAATTGGCATATGGACAGACAAGAGAACGAGTGTGATAAAGTACACCCTCGTCTCCAACAATTAAACAGATTGCAGAGCAAAAATCAAGTTAAACAGCAATGGAGGGGAGTGGTACACTCACCGGCTCAACTTCAAAAGTTTTCACTTCAGATTGGCCTTAATCGCCAAGAAACCCTAAAATAATCAAAATAAACCAATTGAAGGTTTTACTTCCAGAATCGAGTAAACAGAATGCACATGTGAGGCTCGACTACTAGTCGTATGCCTCGCCAAATAATTACTAATGCAAGGGTGCAAAACATGATTTTCTTGGAAACGAAAAGGTAGCATGAAGACCTAGGCGCAAACAACCCAAAAGCCTTTCATTCTACCAAAAGGCAAACCCAACTTAAAGGAACCAAACGGCCTAGAAAATCGGTCAGCACTTCCCCTAAATTTCTTACTTTTCCAGCCATTAAGGCTTCATTCTATCCTCAAATCAGTCCCAACATCTCACACAAAATTCATCTCATTTCCCAAAAGCCGTTCACTAGGCTCAAAGTGGTACAAGTACAAAAGTTAACTAGGAAACAACCGAAATGAAAGCAAGCCCTAAAAGAGACTCAATAACGAGTCATAAACCAATGCCAACCACAACCCCAATAAGGTTTCATATGCATATATAAGCATGATAGCAAACCAGAAATTAAGAAAAGGGCTTTAACTTAGGCCTTGATAAGAAAACCGGTTTTGACGTCATAATGCGGTAATGGCACAACTCTCACTACAATTATCGGATGGGGGTGTAAGACCCACCGTTTCGAAGCTATGGAACAGGGCTACAACAATGTAGAAGGTCATTCAATCCAGTTCCTAGCCCAACTAGGTCCAAAATGCCAAACACTAAACCAGAATCACCAAAACAGGTTTGCAAAACACAGAAAACTGTAATCGGTATATCTCAGTCTATACAAGTCCAAATGCCGAAATTCCAAAGGCATACGTTAGCTAAGACATCCAGCTACATTTCATCAGAAGACACCAACTTCAAAATCCAAACCAATTCCAGTCAAAAGGGCCAATTACTATCGCAGTTTTCGCATTCTGATCAAAACAGAACAGCTACAGTAAAAACGGCATAACTCACTCTACACTCATCCAAATGACCTGAAATTTTACAGGCACCTCAAACACATCAATACCTACAACTTTTATGTTTTGAGCAAAGTCTAATTCGGCCTCTAACCCAGTGATCTAAAACCGGACAGAATTGGGATTTTATGAACCCTAACTTTCCATTTTTCACACCAAATCCAAAATTGATTGTATTTAACCACAATTCACACTCACTAGAGTCATTTCCAACCATTACAATTCATCATACAAGCCCCCAACATCAAGATCATATTAAACCAGAAAAATTCCCAATAAAATAAAAACTTCACCAAAACAAGCCAAATCAAGAGATAAATCACATTTTCAAACACTCAAGCCACTTCTAAGCATCATATAACCATTATTAGAGGTAGTAGGGTGTTCAAGCATAACTTACCAAGAAACAAGAGATGTAGAGAGGTGTTGGACACTTAGCTCTTCAAACAAACTTCACTACAACCCTTACTAGCACTAGAAGATAGGATTTTATGGAGTAGAAACTAGTTTAAGTAATTTTCTTGGAAGATTTGAGCTATATGGAGGCTAGAATTTGGAAGAGTTTTCCTTCTTTTGAGCTTCAAGGTGGCCGGCCAAGAGGGAAGGGAGAAGAGTGAATTTTTTTGTAATTTTTGAGATATTTAACTCAAGTGGTAAAAGTCAAAAAAAATTGTCAAAAGGTGAATAGTGTTTCTTAAGTCACAACCAACCATATTGTGACACTTGTCACACTCATTAATGCATTCTTATCTTTCTTTTTCCCTCTCACATCAATCACTTCACACATTCTACTTATCTCTTAACACCCGATAAATTTCACACAGTATCCGAAACTTAACCTTATTGGCCGAATTTTTCCGACCTTTTCGCACTAGTGGGTCCCACGTCCACTATTTACTCTTAATTTTCTAAAATTTCTCCAATGCTAGGAAAATCATCTTAAAACTATAATTGCTCATAAAATCCACTAAGAAAATATTTCTAAGCCAGAAAATGCAGAAAACATGCAATTAAGGGGAAATAAACCCTAGGAAAATAATTAGGGTTTTACGGGTTCTCACAGAATTGGACTTTCCTTAAAACATGAAAGTTGTAGGTATTGATTGTGACGCCCCCACTTCTCCCAAGGGCGAACCCAAGGGTATCCGCGGAACGCCTGCCTAACTCTCGCCAGGACTCGAGACAAATCAATTCAAACTTAACAATATATAACGATTTATACCAGTCTAATAAGGAAAAATCGCTTCCATAAACGAATATCCAAGTCTTGTACCACGTGTTCAAAATACATCCGTTATCCAATTCTTACGTCAGGATCCAAAAGATACATCAATTCCCAAATATATACAATAGCCAAAATGTCTAGTCAATTACAATTGAAACCCTAATACAAAAGTACATCCAAAGGGTTCCAACGAGTTTCACTCCATCCATTCCTGTTAAGGAAAACAAATCTACGGGGTGAGCGAAACGCTCGTGAGGCCAAGAAAACACACATGCAAGCACGTTGTCCAAATAACAATCCCAATATTCAAGTAATTTACAATTCGAGCGAGAAAAATAAATAGAAACAATTCAAGGATATAGGAGCTCTCAGGAGCTATTTTCCTCTTGCTTCGCCACGGCTCGATCCGATACCCCCTCGTGATGACACTCCGTTATCCTGGTGGGTATTTTATCCGTAGAAACTTCACTTATTACTTCATCCGACCAACATTCCACCCTCTCGGATCCGAAACCAAACACGCACGAAAAAAGCGATACTCGTCGAGTATGCCACACGAGATCTCAAGAGATCAAGTTTTGATTTTTGAACACGTACGGAAAGGGCGATACTCCACGAGTATGCCGAACAAGATCTCAAAAGATCAAGTTGTGTTTTGTTACTCTCTTGGTTTATCAAACTTCTCGACCAAGCCCATGCCGGCTCGAGTTGTAAGATTGGTTAAGAGAATTGGGCGTCCCCATAAGTCGAGGAGGTTCACTCCACCCGACAACAAGACACGCACGACATACACGACATGCATGGCAACACGACACGCACACGAAAACGGGTATATTTTAGTCGACGAGATTCACTCAATCGACTTTGAAAACCAAGTTAATACAAGTAAAGTTCAAGTAAAGGAGAGCGAGTGCGATAAAGTACACACTCGTCTCATCAAGTGATATTCACGTATATAAGCAGGTAAATCAAGTAAACACGACAAGTCAGGCACTTGACACTCACCAATTCAAAAGTAATTGAGCGGGAAAATCTTTAGTTGTCCCCTCCGGGATTCTTTTCAAGACTCGCTTGAGCACCTGAAGCAATTAACAAGTATTTTTCACTCACAATCACGTATTAATCAAGAAAGGAGTTACGCTTATTTGGACTAGTCAATACCTCAAACCAAGAACCTTAGCCACTCAAAATAAAGGTTCAAAAGTGAGGTTTTATTAACACAAGAAAAACTGATTTCCTTCATGAAATCAAGTTTAAAGCGATCAATTATCATCAAGAAGGAGTAACAAGTTTTCAAATTTTCATTTTCTAAGAAATCAGCAAATTTCAGCTTTGCGCGTCAAATTTAGAAAAAAATCAGATCTTGCACTCAGTAGGTCCAAAATTATAAAACTTGGTACCGTTGGAAACCTCTTAGAAAGTACTAAAAGTTTTTAAAAGACACTTTTCCATGAATCTAAGTGGAAGGTATTCAAAAATGAGCTTGAAGGTACAGGTTCGGCGTACAAGGCAGAATTAAGTTGGATTTCGGCCAACTTTGGAAATTCGGCACGATTCACATGTTGCAAACCGGCCTCTGAAATTTACAGCTCGATTAGTGTTACAAGTGAGGTTTATAAAAAAACAAGCGGATCAAGAATCGGAGTTTCGAGTACCGAGATACGGTAGCTCAAAGTTGAGGAAGATTCAAGACTGAAGAAGAATTTCCAGTTTTGAACCTCCAACACTAGCAATTTAATTCGGTATCGAAACGAACTTGAATTGGTGCCAAAATTGGCAGTATTTTACTCATATATGCAAGGTATTCCTCTATCAAATTTCAGGGAAAAATACCCTCGGAAAGGTAGTTAATTAGTCAACCAAAGTTCAGGAAAAATTCTAAGGCAATCTGCCTTGTGACTTTCATTTCACAATTTCAAATCGTTTAACCAAGAAAACTATCCGAACATGGTTCATTTGTGAAACAAAGGTCTAAGACTCATCCATGATACCTTTGGTAAGTGATGAGCATCAAGAACTTCAATTAATAAAATCATTCCCAAGTTTTGCCCCAAATCAGTCCAAATACTACGTTTTTCCAAAACAGGGCAGTCCTCTTGTTTTAGTCACAAATCAATCAATTTAACTCAGAATGAGGCATGGTTTATGGCGTTAGAAAATACATTCACGGAACTAAAAGTTCACAGAAGGAAATGTTCTGAAATTTGGCAAGCAACCAGCTCAAAATTGAGCCTCAAGTTGCTGCCTCAACAAGCCATTCCAGCAAATCCGAGAGACAGGACAGCTAACTTAAAACATTTAGGTCGGATCACTCACAAACAATCAGAACGTGCATTTTATCTCAAATTAAATCTAGGAACGTCTAGTTTCAAATGCCACCGACGGCACTTGATTTCGACACCCGAGGACAGAGTTATGGCCAAAATACGACCACTGGACAGTTTTACCCGAAAATAATTTTCCAGCATGCCTAGTTCATGAATAAATTCATTTGCCCATCCAATCGTTAATGTTTTCCAACGAAAATTTCTACACACATAATATAACATATACACATCAGGATCATGCCAATAAATCACCAAAAATGGGCCTTATCATGGCCGAACAAAACAGGGGCAGATTCGGCAATTTCTGGTCATGACCTCTACTTGAGTTCCCAACAATAACACTCCATAAATTCATCATTATAACCATTAAACTACCATTAAATCCAACATTGATCCTCAAATCAGCAACAACAACCCAAGTGTGGGAATACAAAGAGCCCACTATCACATTTTACATCCATATCAAGCTAACCAAATGCATGCATGAACTTAACAAGGTAAGATAGCTTCCAAACTTCAAGTTTCCAAGAGTGGATCATCACTTACTTTGGGTTGATGTTCAGCAGAATTTTCGGCCCTCTATTACCCCAGAAAAACCGTGATTTCCAGCCCTTGTTTGCAGCTCAAAATGCTCCTCAAGTGTCAAGCTAGGTGTGGTGCAAGTTTGGTTGAATTTGGAGATGATTTGGGGTGGTTTTGAGTGAGATTAGTGAGCAGAAATTTTGAAGCAATGGAGTTAGAGAGGGAGGAAGAGCTGGTCGGCTGTCTTGGGTAGAGGAGAGAGAGAGTGTGATCAGATTTCTAAGCTTCCAAGAGAAGACATTAACTTGTGGCCTCAAATCACCCATTAGTCAACTCACATTAGGGTGCGTTTGGCGCGATTAGAGCTCGATTTTCTCGCGCGTTTGGTTCACTAGTGCACTAAACCTCCAATGCATTTATATTCTTGTAAATATTATTCACTCTTAATTGTCCCGAAATAAGGGTCTAAAGTCCCTCAAATAAAGTCGCGCGTGTGAAAACGCGTACCGTCAAATTTAACGTTATAACGCGAAACTTCCGAGAAATTCTTATAACGATTGCACTACTAACTATCACTTGAGTTTTTATTCCTAAGATTACCTATTTTAGGACCATAGTATAAGTCTCCAATATTCTAAGTTCATTATGCTCCTACGCGGTTAAAATCTCCAAGCACTATTCACTATTTTTACTAAACGCGCTTTAGGAAATTACTTTTTGAAACAAATCATTTTAAAAATATAACGAAGTTATATTACCATGTATTTAGGTCTAATAAGACTAGAAAATATTCCTCGTGGCAAAAATCCAATTAAATAATTTATTAAGCCATAAATTAGGTTTAAATAAAATAATAGTTTTTACGAGTCCTCACATGAGTCGAGTATTAACTCTTCAAATCTCCAATAAATTTGTATCCATGCGTCTTTTGGAAAACTATCCACGCGTGAGTAGTATATGCTCACTTAGAACTTATTCACCTTTAATTCTCGATTAACTTTTCTTAATCTGCTATTTCCGTTCTTAATTTCCCCAGGATAATCATGCTCTCGAATATAATATCACCTCGAAACACTCGTGTTCACTATCTCGCACTTAAACAATCCTTCCGAAAATTGAAGTTGTTAACGGGACATTTTAAAAACACAATGAAGACATTATTCCATACGAATGGATTTAAAATGGTCGTAATAAATTATTTGGGGAAAACAGGTGGATAAATACTTAATGAAACCATTAATATTCGAAAAAAATAAGAAATTTTTCGGGTCTTCACATTGATGAGTTTGAAGTGCCTGCAAAATTTCAGGTCATTTGGATTAGTGTAGAGTGAGATATGTCGATTTTACTGTTGCTGTTCTGGGTTGATCAGAATGCGAAAACTGCACTTGTAATTGGCCATATGGACTGGAATTGCTTTGGATTTGGATGTTGGTGTCTTCTGATGAAATGTAACTGAATGTCTTAGCTATCATATGCCCTTGGAATCAATGCATTTGGACTTGTATAGACTGAGTTGGACTAATTACAGCATTGAGTGATTTGCAAACCTGCAATTACGGTTCAGGTTGTGGTATTCTGCGTTTTTGACCTAGTTGTGCTAGGATTTGGACTGAGTGGCCTTCTACATTGTTGTAGCCCTATCTCTTATCTTCGAAACGGGGGTCTTTCACCTTCATCCGACAATCGTAGCGCCTTTGGTACCATTACCGCAAAATGACGTCAAAACTATTTTTTCTGGTTTTGAGCTTAACTTTCATTTCCGGACTTTTCCCTAGCTTGACTTGCACTAGTACTACTTGGAGCTTGCTGAATGGCTATTGGATGAACTTGTTGTTGTGTGTGTACCTTTGGGACTGGCTGAGGAAATAATGAAGCCATGATGGCTGGAAAAGTTAGCAAATTCAGGGGAAGTGCTGTCCGAACTTTTAAAGGACTTGTTTGCATTGAGTTTGTGATCTAAGACTTGGATTTGAGCAAGGCAATGATACATGATGGATGGTTTCTGAGCCGTGGAGGTGAGTGACCTCAAACTACTTCTAAAGTGATTTATGAACCGTTTCTTACATTATTTACTTTTGAACTGCTTCCAAAGTTACTTTTGAAATGTTTTCTTGCACATCATGTGTGCTGGCATTTGAGTGTGCCTTGTTTGCTATATTTCTTGACTTCATGACTTGTATTTTGGTTGACAACGTGTTAAGCGCTTATAATGATTTCCAAAACGAGTTTTCGAGGCGAGTGTGTACTTTATCGCACTCGACCTCGATAAATGTGAAATTTTCGATTGAAATGTTACTTGCGCATGAATGTAAGCCTTTTGGGCTGAACTGGCCATTGCCCCTTGTTACCGGTCGTCTTGAGCCAGAAGCGGACTCGGTCAGGCGATTAGGAACTTGGGTGAACGTTTGGTATACTCGAGTATTACCTATGTAGGTTGGTGGAGCCTGGCCAAAAGCCAGGGACGGGGTGAATGAAATGAAATGAATGACCAAATGAGCGAGGAAATGTCAGGAGAATGAATGTATCCTTTCATGAATGTTACTATCGCTTTCCATTGTAAATGTTTCTTGAATTATTGATAATCCATATTTACTGTTTTGCAAATGATGTAGTTGTTTCCGGATTTATCATTTAATTTATGACATCATTGCTGTATGACATCATTGAAATTTACTATTGTGAAACCGATTTGATTAATGATTTTCTGGTTACTCGCTGAGCTTCTAGCTCACCCCAAAAATATTTTATTCCCCTCCACAGGGCTCGTGGCGAAGGAAGGACTTGTAGTGCTTGTTCACGTGACTGGATGGCTTAGATCGTGTACAGTTTAAGTTTGGATCTATTTTATGTACGAGTTGGTCTTGTATAAATATTTGAAATTGATATGGATGCAAGTATACGTTCCAGGATTGGAATCAGTTTCCGCTGCATTTGTAATATTGTAATATTTGAGGTTTATTCTTGTAATTCATTTGAGGACTGTAGTGAACGACTGAGTCCCGGCGAGAGCTGGGCAGGCGACCCGCCGAACCCTCTGGTACGCCCTAGGGGGAGGTGGGGCTGTCACAGTTGGTATCAGAGCTTAGGCTTCAGATCTCTGTAGTGTATCCTAGGCTTGAAGTTTAGGATGCCGGACTATGGGTTTGGTTTGAATATCAGTGATTCTTGTGGGATGTTTTGACTTGATTAATACAAGATGGAATGTCGAGGACGACATTCTTTTAAGGAGGGGAGATTGTGACGCCCCGAAAAGTATGAGTGTGAGAACCCGTAAAAACCCTAATCTTTTCCGAGGGTTTTATTTCCTTTAATAGCATGTTTTCTGCATTTCCTGGCTTAGGAAATTTTCCTGAGGAATTTTATGAGTAATTATAGTTTTTAGATAATTTTTCTAGCCTTGGTGAGTTTTTAGAAAATTAAGGATAAATAATGGACGTGGGACCCACTAGTGCGAAAAGTTCGGAAAAATTCGGCCAATTAGGTTAAGTTTCGGATACTGTGTAAAATTTATTGGGTGTTAAGAGATAAGTAGAGTGTGTGAAATGATTGATGTGAGAGAGAAAAGAAAGGATAGGAATGCATTAATGGAGTGCCAAATGTCACTTGTTGGTTGGTTGGACTTGTAGACAACTATTCATACTTTTGACTATTTTTGATTAAGTGGTTAATATCTCCAAAATTCACTAAAATTTCCTCATTCTTTCTTCACCATGGCCGGCCCTCTCAAGCTCAAGAAGGAAGAAACTTCATCAATTTTCAAGCTTCCATTTGGTTCAATCTTCCAAAAACAAATGTCTAAACTAGATTCCACTCCATAAAATTCCTCCCTTGGGTGCTAGTAAGTAGTTTAGTGAAGTTTGTTTGAAGAGCTAAGGTGTCCAACATCTCTACCTCTCTTGGTTACTAGGTGAGTGGTGTGTGAATGCCCTCTTACACCTAATGATGCTTAAGTTATGCTTAGTAGTGGCTAAAGTGAAGATATTTGTGATTTATTTCTTGATTTGAAGTGATTTGGTGAAGTTTTTATATTTTTGAGGAATTTTCTGGTTTAATATGAATGTGATGTTGTGGTCATCTATGATGGTTGATAATGAGGGGGAAAGACTCTAGTAGGTGTGAATTAGTGATAATTGCAACCAATTTTGGGTTTGGATTGAATTGTGGAAAGTTAGGGTTTTATAACCCCTAATTCTGTCTGGTTTTGGATCATAGGGTTAGAGGCCGAATTTGTGACAGCCCCACTTTCCCCTAAGGCGAACCAAAGGGGTGAGCGAACTGCCTGCCCAGCTCTCGCCAGGACTAACGATGCAGACCAGAACTATCTATAGCGATCCGGAACTTACAAACGAGCGTAAACAAGTCAAAATGGTAAAATAACCCAAAATAAAAAAAATGAAATCCGGAGTCGGCCATGAATAGTAACCGACCCGTCAGAACCCAACCGAAATAGCTAACAAACATTCACATCTGAACTTTAGCGTTTACAAATCAAAATGACATACAAAAGTTTTCAAAAGTTAATATATACACATGGTTTGCCAAATCAAAAGAGAAAACGCCCCCAAAAGTACACTTAGGGTTTTAATACATGAGCTATACAAAAGATATGTTCGACTAGCTCAATTTGGCAGCCATTTGTCAAATCCAGACCAAAAGGGGTTTATTTTCCTGTAAGGAAAACAAAAGGAACAGAAAGGGGTGAGCTTGCGCTCAATGAGGTACCAAACATATAGCAGAAAAATCATGGCATTTCACATTTTACAAAATCAGATACACATGCTAGATGTAAAGCAAAGGAATCAAGGATTCAAATAAGAAGGATACGGGTGGCTCTCAGGAGCCAAATTTCCAGCGCCGTACTTGATCCAAATCGGTTGACTCTCCGTCAACGTATATAGAACCAATGCATCCGTAGACCCCTCTTTACACCGAATTCCGTCCACCAAACACCCCTTTACCGGGCCCGCTCACCGTAACGGAACAGAAATGGTAATACTCGAGTATACCCGGAATCAAGGGTCTCAATACCCAAAATCCCCGAACAGACTACCGTGGTTCGTTATCTAATCGTCCAGGCCCTTGCCGGCCCGACTCGAATAACATAGCCACAGGATTGAGCTCATAGGTCATAGAAATCCGAACAGATGCAGACACAGATAACAGATTCAGATACAGATACAGAATAGCAGATTCAGATAGCAGATTCAGATAGGCACTCAAAATTGGCATATGGACAGACAAGAGAACGAGTGTGATAAAGTACACCCTCGTCTCCAACAATTAAACAGATTGCAGAGCAAAAATCAAGTTAAACAGCAATGGAGGGGAGTGGTACACTCACCGGCTCAACTTCAAAAGTTTTCACTTCAGATTGGCCTTAATCGCCAAGAAACCCTAAAATAATCAAAATAAACCAATTGAAGGTTTTACTTCCAGAATCGAGTAAACAGAATGCACATGTGAGGCTCGACTACTAGTCGTATGCCTCGCCAAATAATTACTAATGCAAGGGTGCAAAACATGATTTTCTTGGAAACGAAAAGGTAGCATGAAGACCTAGGCGCAAACAACCCAAAAGCCTTTCATTCTACCAAAAGGCAAACCCAACTTAAAGGAACCAAACGGCCTAGAAAATCGGTCAGCACTTCCCCTAAATTTCTTACTTTTCCAGCCATTAAGGCTTCATTCTATCCTCAAATCAGTCCCAACATCTCACACAAAATTCATCTCATTTCCCAAAAGCCGTTCACTAGGCTCAAAGTGGTACAAGTACAAAAGTTAACTAGGAAACAACCGAAATGAAAGCAAGCCCTAAAAGAGACTCAATAACGAGTCATAAACCAATGCCAACCACAACCCCAATAAGGTTTCATATGCATATATAAGCATCATAGGTAACCAGAAATTAAGAAATGGCTTTAACTTAGGCCTTAACAAAAAAACCTATTTGACCTCATAATGCGGTAATGACACCACTTTCACTACGGTTATCGGATGGGGGTGCAAGACCCACCGTTTCGAAGCTATGAAACAGGGATACAACAACGTAGAAGGTCACTCAATCCAGTTCCTGGCCCAACTAGGTCCAAAATGCCAAACACTAAACCAGAATCACCAAAACAGGTTTGCAAAACACAGAAAACTGTAATCGGTATATCTCAGTCTATACAAGTCCAAATGCCGAAATTCCAAAGGCATACGTTAGCTAAGACATCCAGCTACATTTCATCAGAAGACACCAACTTCAAAATCCAAACCAATTCCAGTCAAAAGGGCCAATTACTATCGCAGTTTTCGCATTCTGATCAAAACAGAACAGCTACAGTAAAAACGGCATAACTCACTCTACACTCATCCAAATGACCTGAAATTTTACAGGCACCTCAAACACATCAATACCTACAACTTTTATGTTTTGAGCAAAGTCTAATTCGGCCTCTAACCCAGTGATATAAAACCGGACAGAATTGGGATTTTATGAACCCTAACTTTCCATTTTTCACACCAAATCCAAAATTGATTGTATTTAACCACAATTCACACTCACTAGAGTCATTTCCAACCATTACAATTCATCATACAAGCCCCCAACATCAAGATCATATTAAACCAGAAAAATTCCCAATAAAATAAAAACTTCACCAAAACAAGCCAAATCAAGAGATAAATCACATTTTCAAACACTCAAGCCACTTCTAAGCATCATATAACCATTATTAGAGGTAGTAGGGTGTTCAAGCATAACTTACCAAGAAACAAGAGATGTAGAGAGGTGTTGGACACTTAGCTCTTCAAACAAACTTCACTACAACCCTTACTAGCACTAGAAGATAGGATTTTATGGAGTAGAAACTAGTTTAAGTAATTTTCTTGGAAGATTTGAGCTATATGGAGGCTAGAATTTGGAAGAGTTTTCCTTCTTTTGAGCTTCAAGGTGGCCGGCCAAGAGGGAAGGGAGAAGAGTGAATTTTTTTGTAATTTTTGAGATATTTAACTCAAGTGGTAAAAGTCAAAAAAAATTGTCAAAAGGTGAATAGTGTTTCTTAAGTCACAACCAACCATATTGTGACACTTGTCACACTCATTAATGCATTCTTATCTTTCTTTTTCCCTCTCACATCAATCACTTCACACATTCTACTTATCTCTTAACACCCGATAAATTTCACACAGTATCCGAAACTTAACCTTATTGGCCGAATTTTTCCGACCTTTTCGCACTAGTGGGTCCCACGTCCACTATTTACTCTTAATTTTCTAAAATTTCTCCAATGCTAGGAAAATCATCTTAAAACTATAATTGCTCATAAAATCCACTAAGAAAATATTTCTAAGCCAGAAAATGCAGAAAACATGCAATTAAGGGGAAATAAACCCTAGGAAAATAATTAGGGTTTTACGGGTTCTCACAGAATTGGACTTTCCTTAAAACATGAAAGTTGTAGGTATTGATTGTGACGCCCCCACTTCTCCCAAGGGCGAACCCAAGGGTATCCGCGGAACGCCTGCCTAACTCTCGCCAGGACTCGAGACAAATCAATTCAAACTTAACAATATATAACGATTTATACCAGTCTAATAACGAAAAATCGCTTCCATAAACGAATATCCAAGTCTTGTACCACGTGTTCAAAATACATCCGTTATCCAATTCTTACGTCAGGATCCAAAAGATACATCAATTCCCAAATATATACAATAGCCAAAATGTCTAGTCAATTACAATTGAAACCCTAATACAAAAGTACATCCAAAGGGTTCCAACGAGTTTCACTCCATCCATTCCTGTTAAGGAAAACAAATCTACGGGGTGAGCGAAACGCTCGTGAGGCCAAGAAAACACACATGCAAGCACGTTGTCCAAATAACAATCCCAATATTCAAGTAATTTACAATTCGAGCGAGAAAAATAAATAGAAACAATTCAAGGATATAGGAGCTCTCAGGAGCTATTTTCCTCTTGCTTCGCCACGGCTCGATCCGATACCCCCTCGTGATGACACTCCGTTATCCTGGTGGGTATTTTATCCGTAGAAACTTCACTTATTACTTCATCCGACCAACATTCCACCCTCTCGGATCCGAAACCAAACATGCACGAAAAAAGCGATACTCGTCGAGTATGCCACACGAGATCTCAAGAGATCAAGTTTTGATTTTTGAACACGTACGGAAAGGGCGATACTCCACGAGTATGCCGAACAAGATCTCAAAAGATCAAGTTGTGTTTTGTTACTCTCTTGGTTTATCAAACTTCTCGACCAAGCCCATGCCGGCTCGAGTTGTAAGATTGGTTAAGAGAATTGGGCGTCCCCATAAGTCGAGGAGGTTCACTCCACCCGACAACAAGACACGCACGACATACACGACATGCATGGCAACACGACACGCACACGAAAACGGGTATATTTTAGTCGACGAGATTCACTCAATCGACTTTGAAAACCAAGTTAATACAAGTAAAGTTCAAGTAAAGGAGAGCGAGTGCGATAAAGTACACACTCGTCTCATCAAGTGATATTCACGTATATAAGCAGGTAAATCAAGTAAACACGACAAGTCAGGCACTTGACACTCACCAATTCAAAAGTAATTGAGCGGGAAAATCTTTAGTTGTCCCCTCCGGGATTCTTTTCAAGACTCGCTTGAGCACCTGAAGCAATTAACAAGTATTTTTCACTCACAATCACGTATTAATCAAGAAAGGAGTTACGCTTATTTGGACTAGTCAATACCTCAAACCAAGAACCTTAGCCACTCAAAATAAAGGTTCAAAAGTGAGGTTTTATTAACACAAGAAAAACTGATTTCCTTCATGAAATCAAGTTTAAAGCGATCAATTATCATCAAGAAGGAGTAACAAGTTTTCAAATTTTCATTTTCTAAGAAATCAGCAAATTTCAGCTTTGCGCGTCAAATTTAGAAAAAAATCAGATCTTGCACTCAGTAGGTCCAAAATTATAAAACTTGGTACCGTTGGAAACCTCTTAGAAAGTACTAAAAGTTTTTAAAAGACACTTTTCCATGAATCTAAGTGGAAGGTATTCAAAAATGAGCTTGAAGGTACAGGTTCGGCGTACAAGGCAGAATTAAGTTGGATTTCGGCCAACTTTGGAAATTCGGCACGATTCACATGTTGCAAACCGGCCTCTGAAATTTACAGCTCGATTAGTGTTACAAGTGAGGTTTATAAAAAAACAAGCGGATCAAGAATCGGAGTTTCGAGTACCGAGATACGGTAGCTCAAAGTTGAGGAAGATTCAAGACTGAAGAAGAATTTCCAGTTTTGAACCTCCAACACTAGCAATTTAATTCGGTATCGAAACGAACTTGAATTGGTGCCAAAATTGGCAGTATTTTACTCCTATATGCAAGGTATTCCTCTATCAAATTTCAGGGAAAAATACCCTCGGAAAGGTAGTTAATTAGTCAACCAAAGTTCAGGAAAAATTCTAAGGCAATCTGCCTTGTGACTTTCATTTCACAATTTCAAATCGTTTAACCAAGAAAACTATCCGAACATGGTTCATTTGTGAAACAAAGGTCTAAGACTCATCCATGATACCTTTGGTAAGTGATGAGCATCAAGAACTTCAATTAATAAAATCATTCCCAAGTTTTGCCCCAAATCAGTCCAAATACTACGTTTTTCCAAAACAGGGCAGTCCTCTTGTTTTAGTCACAAATCAATCAATTTAACTCAGAATGAGGCATGGTTTATGGCGTTAGAAAATACATTCACGGAACTAAAAGTTCACAGAAGGAAATGTTCTGAAATTTGGCAAGCAACCAGCTCAAAATTGAGCCTCAAGTTGCTGCCTCAACAAGCCATTCCAGCAAATCCGAGAGACAGGACAGCTAACTTAAAACATTTAGGTCGGATCACTCACAAACAATCAGAACGTGCATTTTATCTCAAATTAAATCTAGGAACGTCTAGTTTCAAATGCCACCGACGGCACTTGATTTCGACACCCGAGGACAGAGTTATGGCCAAAATACGACCACTGGACAGTTTTACCCGAAAATAATTTTCCAGCATGCCTAGTTCATGAATAAATTCATTTGCCCATCCAATCGTTAATGTTTTCCAACGAAAATTTCTACACACATAATATAACATATACACATCAGGATCATGCCAATAAATCACCAAAAATGGGCCTTATCATGGCCGAACAAAACAGGGGCAGATTCGGCAATTTCTGGTCATGACCTCTACTTGAGTTCCCAACAATAACACTCCATAAATTCATCATTATAACCATTAAACTACCATTAAATCCAACATTGATCCTCAAATCAGCAACAACAACCCAAGTGTGGGAATACAAAGAGCCCACTATCACATTTTACATCCATATCAAGCTAACCAAATGCATGCATGAACTTAACAAGGTAAGATAGCTTCCAAACTTCAAGTTTCCAAGAGTGGATCATCACTTACTTTGGGTTGATGTTCAGCAGAATTTTCGGCCCTCTATTACCCCAGAAAAACCGTGATTTCCAGCCCTTGTTTGCAGCTCAAAATGCTCCTCAAGTGTCAAGCTAGGTGTGGTGCAAGTTTGGTTGAATTTGGAGATGATTTGGGGTGGTTTTGAGTGAGATTAGTGAGCAGAAATTTTGAAGCAATGGAGTTAGAGAGGGAGGAAGAGCTGGTCGGCTGTCTTGGGTAGAGGAGAGAGAGAGTGTGATCAGATTTCTAAGCTTCCAAGAGAAGACATTAACTTGTGGCCTCAAATCACCCATTAGTCAACTCACATTAGGGTGCGTTTGGCGCGATTAGAGCTCGATTTTCTCGCGCGTTTGGTTCACTAGTGCACTAAACCTCCAATGCATTTATATTCTTGTAAATATTATTCACTCTTAATTGTCCCGAAATAAGGGTCTAAAGTCCCTCAAATAAAGTCGCGCGTGTGAAAACGCGTACCGTCAAATTTAACGTTATAACGCGAAACTTCCGAGAAATTCTTATAACGATTGCACTACTAACTATCACTTGAGTTTTTATTCCTAAGATTACCTATTTTAGGACCATAGTATAAGTCTCCAATATTCCAAGTTCATTATGCTCCTACGCGGTTAAAATCTCCAAGCACTATTCACTATTTTTACTAAACGCGCTTTAGGAAATTAATTTTTGAAACAAATCATTTTAAAAATATAACGAAGTTATATTACCATGTATTTAGGTCTAATAAGACTAGAAAATATTCCTCGTGGCAAAAATCCAATTAAATAATTTATTAAGCCATAAATTAGGTTTAAATAAAATAATAGTTTTTACGAGTCCTCACATGAGTCGAGTATTAACTCTTCAAATCTCCAATAAATTTGTATCCATGCGTCTTTTGGAAAACTATCCACGCGTGAGTAGTATATGCTCACTTAGAACTTATTCACCTTTAATTCTCGATTAACTTTTCTTAATCTGCTATTTCCGTTCTTAATTTCCCCAGGATAATCATGCTCTCGAATATAATATCACCTCGAAACACTCGTGTTCACTATCTCGCACTTAAACAATCCTTCCGAAAATTGAAGTTGTTAACGGGACATTTTAAAAACACAATGAAGACATTATTCCATACGAATGGATTTAAAATGGTCGTAATAAATTATTTGGGGAAAACAGGTGGATAAATACTTAATGAAACCATTAATATTCGAAAAAAATAAGAAATTTTTCGGGTCTTCACATTGATGAGTTTGAAGTGCCTGCAAAATTTCAGGTCATTTGGATTAGTGTAGAGTGAGATATGTCGATTTTACTGTTGCTGTTCTGGGTTGATCAGAATGCGAAAACTGCACTTGTAATTGGCCATATGGACTGGAATTGCTTTGGATTTGGATGTTGGTGTCTTCTGATGAAATGTAACTGAATGTCTTAGCTATCATATGCCCTTGGAATCAATGCATTTGGACTTGTATAGACTGAGTTGGACTAATTACAGCATTGAGTGATTTGCAAACCTGCAATTACGGTTCAGGTTGTGGTATTCTGCGTTTTTGACCTAGTTGTGCTAGGATTTGGACTGAGTGGCCTTCTACATTGTTGTAGCCCTATCTCTTATCTTCGAAACGGGGGTCTTTCACCTTCATCCGACAATCGTAGCGCCTTTGGTACCATTACCGCAAAATGACGTCAAAACTATTTTTTCTGGTTTTGAGCTTAACTTTCATTTCCGGACTTTTCCCTAGCTTGACTTGCACTAGTACTACTTGGAGCTTGCTGAATGGCTATTGGATGAACTTGTTGTTGTGTGTGTACCTTTGGGACTGGCTGAGGAAATAATGAAGCCATGATGGCTGGAAAAGTTAGCAAATTCAGGGGAAGTGCTGTCCGAACTTTTAAAGGACTTGTTTGCATTGAGTTTGTGATCTAAGACTTGGATTTGAGCAAGGCAATGATACATGATGGATGGTTTCTGAGCCGTGGAGGTGAGTGACCTCAAACTACTTCTAAAGTGATTTATGAACCGTTTCTTACATTATTTACTTTTGAACTGCTTCCAAAGTTACTTTTGAAATGTTTTCTTGCACATCATGTGTGCTGGCATTTGAGTGTGCCTTGTTTGCTATATTTCTTGACTTCATGACTTGTATTTTGGTTGATAACGTGTTAAGCGCTTATAATGATTTCCAAAACGAGTTTTCGAGGCGAGTGTGTACTTTATCGCACTCGACCTCGATAAATGTGAAATTTTCGATTGAAATGTTACTTGCGCATGAATGTAAGCCTTTTGGGCTGAACTGGCCATTGCCCCTTGTTACCGGTCGTCTTGAGCCAGAAGCGGACTCGGTCAGGCGATTAGGAACTTGGGTGAACGTTTGGTATACTCGAGTATTACCTATGTAGGTTGGTGGAGCCTGGCCAAAAGCCAGGGACGGGGTGAATGAAATGAACTGAATGACCAAATGAGCGAGGAAATGTCAGGAGAATGAATGTATCCTTTCATGAATGTTACTATCGCTTTCAATTGTAAATGTTTCTTGAATTATTGATAATCCATATTTACTGTTTTGCAAATGATGTAGTTGTTTCCGGATTTATCATTTAATTTATGACATCATTGCTATATGACATCATTGAAATGAACTATTGTGAAACCGATTTGATTAATGATTTTCTGGTTACTCGCTGAGCTTCTAGCTCACCCCAAAAATATTTTATTCCCCTCCACAGGGCTCGTGGCGAAGGAAGGACTTGTAGTGCTTGTTCACGTGACTGGATGGCTTAGATCGTGTACAGTTTAAGTTTGGATCTATTTTATGTACGAGTTGGTCTTGTATAAATATTTGAAATTGATATGGATGTAAGTATACGTTCCAGGATTGGAATCAGTTTCCGCTGCATTTGTAATATTGTAATATTTGAGGTTTATTCTTGTAATTCATTTGAGGACTGTAGTGAACGACTGAGTCCCGGCGAGAGCTGGGCAGGCGACCCGCCGAACCCTCTGGTACGCCCTAGGGGGAGGTAGGGCTGTCACAGTTGGTATCAGAGCTTAGGCTTCAGATCTCTGTAGTGTATCCTAGGCTTGAAGTTTAGGATGCTGGACTATGGGTTTGGTTTGAATATCAGTGATTCTTGTGGGATGTTTTGACTTGATTAATACAAGATGGAATGTCGAGTACGACATTCTTTTAAGGAGGGGAGATTGTGACGCCCCGAAAAGTATGAGTGTGAGAACTCGTAAAAACCCTAATCTTTTCCGAGGGTTTTATTTCCTTTAATAGCATGTTTTCTGCATTTCCTGGCTTAGGAAATTTTCCTGAGGAATTTTATGAGTAATTATAGTTTTTAGATAATTTTTCTAGCCTTGGTGAGTTTTTAGAAAAATAAGGATAAATAATGGACGTGGGACCCACTAGTGCGAAAAGTTTGAAAAAATTCAGCCAATTAGGTTAAGTTTCGGATACTGTGTAAAATTTATCGGGTGTTAAGAGATAAGTAGAGTGTGTGAAATGATTGATGTGAGAGAGAAAAGAAAGGATAGGAATGCATTAATGGAGTGCCAAATGTCACTTGTTGGTTGGTTGGACTTGTAGACAACTATTCATACTTTTGACTATTTTTGACTAAGTGGTTAATATCTCCAAAATTCACTAAAATTCCCTCATTCTTTCTTCACCATGGCCGGCCCTCTCAAGCTCAAGAAGGAAGAAACTTCATCAATTTTCAAGCTTCCATTTGGTTCAATCTTCCAAAAACAAATGCCTAAACTAGATTCCACTCCATAAAATTCCTCCCTTGGGTGCTAGTAAGTAGTTTAGTGAAGTTTGTTTGAAGAGCTAAGGTGTCCAACATCTCTACCTCTCTTGGTTACTAGGTGAGTGGTGTATGAATGCCCTCTTACACCTAATGATGCTTAGTAGTGGCTAAAGTGAAGATATTTGTGATTTATTTCTTGATTTGAAGTGATTTGGTGAAGTTTTTATATTTTTGAGGAATTTTCTGGTTTAATATGAATGTGATGTGAGGGGGAAAGACTCTAGTAGGTGTGAATCAGTGATAATTGCAACCAATTTTGGGTTTGGATTGAATTGTGGAAAGTTAGGGTTTTATAACCCCTAATTCTGTCCGATTTTGGATCATAGGGTTAGAAGCCGAATTGGACTTTCCTTAAAACATGAAAGTTGTAGGTATTGATGAGTTTGAAGTGCCTGCAAAATTTTAGGTCATTTGGATTAGTGTAGGGTGAGATATGTCGATTTTACTGTTGCTGTTCTGGGTTGATCAGAATGCGAAAACTGCACTTGTAATTGGCCATTTGGACTGGAATTGCTTTGGATTTGGATGTTGGTGTCTTCTGATGAAATGTAACTGAATGTCTTAGCTATCATATGCCCTTGGAATCAATGCATTTGGACTTGTATAGACTGAGTTGGACTAATTACAGCATTGAGTGATTTGCAAACCTGCAATTACGGTTCAGGTTGTGGTATTCTGCGTTTTTGACCTAGTTGTGCTAGGATTTGGACTGAGTGACCTTCTACATTGTTGTAGCCCTATCTCTTATCTTCGAAACGGTGGGTCTTTCACCTTCATCCGACAATCGTAGCGCCTTTGGTACCATTACCGCAAAATGACGTCAAAACTATTTTTTCTGGTTTTGAGCTTAACTTTCATTTCCGGACTTTTCCCTAGCTTGACTTGCACTAGTACTACTTGGAGCTTGCTGAATGGCTATTGGATGAACTTGTTGTTGTGTGTGTACCTTTGGGACTGGCTGAGGAAATAATGAAGCCATGATGGCTGGAAAAGTTAGCAAATTCAGGGGAAGTGCTGTCCGAACTTTTAAAGGACTTGTTTGCATTGAGTTTGTGATCTAAGACTTGGATTTGAGCAAGGCAATGATACATGATGGATGGTTTCTGAGCCGTGGAGGTGAGTGACCTCAAACTACTTCTAAAGTGATTTATGAACCGTTTCTTACATTATTTACTTTTGAACTGCTTCCAAAGTTACTTTTGAAATGTTTTCTTGCACATCATGTGTGCTGGCATTTGAGTGTGCCTTGTTTGCTATATTTCTTGACTTCATGACTTGTATTTTGGTTGATAACGTGTTAAGCGCTTATAATGATTTCCAAAACGAGTTTTCGAGGCGAGTGTGTACTTTATCGCACTCGACCTCGATAAATGTGAAATTTTCGATTGAAATGTTACTTGCGCATGAATGTAAGCCTTTTGGGCTGAACTGGCCATTGCCCCTTGTTACCGGTCGTCTTGAGCCAGAAGCGGACTCGGTCAGGCGATTAGGAACTTGGGTGAACGTTTGGTATACTCGAGTATTACCTATGTAGGTTGGTGGAGCCTGGCCAAAAGCCAGGGACGGGGTGAATGAAATGAACTGAATGACCAAATGAGCGAGGAAATGTCAGGAGAATGAATGTATCCTTTCATGAATGTTACTATCGCTTTCAATTGTAAATGTTTCTTGAATTATTGATAATCCATATTTACTGTTTTGCAAATGATGTAGTTGTTTCCGGATTTATCATTTAATTTATGACATCATTGCTATATGACATCATTGAAATGAACTATTGTGAAACCGATTTGATTAATGAATTTCTGGTTACTCGCTGACCTTCTAGCTCACCCCAAAAATATTTTATTCCCCTACACAGGGCTCGTGGCGAAGGAAGGACTTGTAGTGCTTGTTCACGTGACTGGATGGCTTAGATCGTGTACAGTTTAAGTTTGGATCTATTCTATGTACGAGTTGGTCTTGTATAAATATTTGAAATTGATATGGATGTAAGTATACGTTCCAGGATTGGAATCAGTTTCCGCTGCATTTGTAATATTGTAATATTTGAGGTTTATTCTTGTAATTCATTTGAGGACTGTAGTGAACGACTGAGTCCCGGCGAGAGCTGGGCAGGCGACCCGCCGAACCCTCTGGTACGCCCTAGGGGGAGGTGGGGCTGTCACAGTTGGTATCGAGCTTAGGCTTCAGATCTCTGTAGTGTATCCTAGGCTTGAAGTTTAGGATGCCGGACTATGGGTTTGGTTTGAATATCAGTGATTCTTGTGGGATGTTTTGACTTGATTAATACAAGATGGAATGTCGAGGACGACATTCTTTTAAGGAGGGGAGATTGTGACGCCCCGAAAAGTATGAGTGTGAGAACCCGTAAAAACCCTAATCTTTTCCGAGGGTTTTATTTCCTTTAATAGCATGTTTTCTGCATTTCCTGGCTTAGGAAATTTTCCTGAGGAATTTTATGAGTAATTATAGTTTTTAGATAATTTTTCTAGCCTTGGTGAGTTTTTAGAAAATTAAGGATAAATAATGGACGTGGGACCCACTAGTGCGAAAAGTTCGGAAAAATTCGGCCAATTAGGTTAAGTTTCGGATACTGTGTAAAATTTATCGGGTGTTAAGAGATAAGTAGAGTGTGTGAAATGATTGATGTGAGAGAGAAAAGAAAGGATAGGAATGCATTAATTGAGTGCCAAATGTCACTTGTTGGTTGGTTGGACTTGTAGACAACTATTCATACTTTTGACTATTTTTGACTAAGTGGTTAATATCTCCAAAATTCACTAAAATTCCCTCATTTTTTCTTCACCATGGCCGGCCCTCTCAAGCTCAAGAAGGAAGAAACTTCATCAATTTTCAAGCTTCCATTTGGTTCAATCTTCCAAAAACAAATGCCTAAACTAGATTCCACTCCATAAAATTCCTCCCTTGGGTGCTAGTAAGTAGTTTAGTGAAGTTTGTTTGAAGAGCTAAGGTGTCCAACATCTCTACCTCTCTTGGTTACTAGGTGAGTGGTGTGTGAATGCCCTCTTACACCTAATGATGCTTAAGTTATGCTTAGTAGTGGCTAAAGTGAAGATATTTGTGATTTATTTCTTGATTTGAAGTGATTAGGTGAAGTTTTTATATTTTTGAGGAATTTTCTGGTTTAATATGAATGTGATGTTGTGGTCATCTATGATGGTTGATAATGAGGGAGAAAGACTCTAGTAGGTGTGAATTAGTGATAATTGCAAATGGAGCTTGATCAAAATAATAGTTGACACTCCATCAACGCTAAAGGAGTAACCAATACCGTAGAATCCACTTTCTCCGATTCCTTCCACCTCACATACCCCTACCGGGCCCGTAATCCAATCAGATCAGAAATGGTAATACTCGAGTATACCGGGATCAAGGGTCCCAATACCCAAAGATCCCAAAACAGACTACCGTGGTTCGTTATCTAATCGACCAGGCCCTTGCCGGCCCGACTCGAGTAACTCGCCACAGGTGTTGGGCTCAGAGGTCATAGAAAGGTCGTTGGATACAAGTTTCCAAACGACGTCAGAACAGATACAGATACAGATACCAGATACAGATAGCAGATTCCAATACGCATTCAAAATTGGCATATGAACAGACAAGAGAACGAGTGTGATAAAGTACACCCTCGCCTCCATTTTATCAAAACAGTATTTGGCTCCAACAGTCATAAATCAAGTATTTCAGATATTCAGATATTTCACATAACAGGTAGCAGGTAGTGGAACACTCACCGGTGTCAGTACAGATACCTCAAAAGTTTGGGCTTTAGTCACCAAGAAACCCTAAAATAATCAAAGTGAAACAATTATGGTTCCCACTTTCACGAATCCAGTACACGAAATGCATAACTAAGACTTAACTATAAGTCGTGTGCCTGATCACATTAGCTACCAGTGCAAAGAAATAACAATGAAATTGGAGAAAAAGGTAGCGGTTGGTATCAAAAACATGAACAACCCTAAAACCCTTCGCTCAAGTCACAAGTAAATCCAACTAGTCTTCAAGTAAAATTTCGGCAGCAAGTCCCTTGTTTACCTATTTTCCAGCCATTAATGGCTTCATTATTTCCTCAAATCAGTCCCAATATCTCATACCAAAAATAATCTCATTTCCAAAAGCCGTTCACTAAGCTTAAAGTCATTCAAGTACAAAATTTAGCTAGGAAAATGACCGGAAACAAAAGTCAAGCCCTAAAACTATTCAAATAAACACAATAAGACTTGCTTACAAGTCATAAACCAATTCTAGATACCACCAAAATAGGGCTCCATAAGCATACATAAGCATTAGAGGAAACCAGAAAAATCCGAAAATGTAGTTAAGCGTTAACCCGAAAAAAACAGTTTTTGATGTCATTATGCGGTTTTGGTACCAATGGCACTACGATTATGGGATGAAGGTCCAAGACCCACCATTTCAAAGCTAAGAGAAAGGGTGACAATATTACAGAAGATCACTTAGCCCAGTTTTGAGTGTAACCAGGTCAAAAATGCAAGATACTACACCAGAACTAGAAAAATAGATTCACAGAACGTATTCTGGTTCAAACATCATAAGTCAGCCTACCTAAGTCCAAATCCAGTAATTCAAAAGCCATCTGAAAGCTAAGAAACAGGGCTACAATACATCAGAAGACCTCAACAACCAATTCCAAAACATTCCCAACCAAAATAACCCATTACAGAAGCAAATCCCAAATTCGGGTAAAACCAGGGCAGCAAGGGTAATTCTGTCTTTTCTCAAGCTACTCTACTCCGATTGACTTGAAATTTTGTAGGAACCTCTAAAATATCATTTCCTACAACTTTCATGTTTTAATCCAAGGCCAATTCGGCCTCTAACTATGAGCTACAGTACCGGGCAGAATGAAGAACAATGAAACCCTAGTTTTTCAATTTTCTTCCAAAACAGAAATTTCTTGCAATTAACCAGTTTTTCCACCTTCTAGATTCCTCAAATATAATTTCCAATCATCATACATGACCACATAATCATAGTCATATGAAAACAGAAAAATCCCCAATAATTACAAAACTTCATCAATTCAACCACAAATCAAGATATAATCCATAAATTTGAATCTTATACTACCACCAATCATGAATTTAACATCATTAGAGGGAGGAGAGAGGTCCTTAACAACTCACCTTAGCAACCCAAGAGAGAGAGCAACTAATCCCTTTAGCCTTCCAAACAACTCCACCAAACAACTCACAAACACTAAGTGAAGAGGTTTTATGGAGTAATTGCAAGATTAAATGGTTGGATTGTTGAATTTGAGCAAGATTAGAGTTAGGAATTTGGAGGGATTTTCTTTCTTTCTTGCTTGAGGGAGCCGACTTCAATAGCTTGGAAAATGAAGTGAATTTTGGTAATTTTTTTATTTATTTGGTCAATTGGTAAGACCATGAATAGTGTTCATAAAGTTCCACCAACCAAATGGTGACACTTGTCACCTCATTAAATGCATACATATCCTTTTGTTCCCTCTCACATCAATCCACATATCAACCTCTAATTATCTCTTAACACCCGGTCAATTAATTCCAGTATCCAAAACTTAACTTAGTTGGCCGAATTTTTGGGTTAAATACCAAAAACCCCCATGTGGTTTGCCTAATGTTCACTTTACCTCCCTATCATTTGAAAACCTACAATTTGACTCCCTGTCATTTCAACTAAAGTAAAAGTCTAACGGAAAACATCTAAACTAACATCTGAAAGGAAAATGTCAAAATTGGCCCTCTATAAGGGTTTTGGGTTAAGTACCAAAAACCCCCCTGTTGTTTGTCAAATGTACACTTTACCTCCCTATGGTTTGAAAATATACAATTTAACTCCCTGTCGTTTCACCTAAAGTGAAAATCTAACAGAAATTCCGTTAAATACACTTTAGTTAAAACGACAAGGAGTCAAATTGTAGGTTTCCAAACCATAGGGAGGTAAAGTGAACATTAGGCAAACCACAGGGGGGTTTTTGGTATTTAACCCCCGAATTTTTCGGAACTTTTTTGCACTAGCGGGTCCCACCTCCGATATACGCTCTTAATTTCTCAAAAACTAACCGATACTAGAAAAATCATTTAAAAACTATATTTACTCATAAAATTTATTTGCACAATTTTTTGAATAAAGAAAAGGTGGAAAAACGTGTAATTGAAAGAAATTAAAACCTAGAAATTAAGAAAATTACGGGTCCTCACAAAATTATAAGTTAAAACCCTAGTATACGCGAATTAAGGAAAAATGGTGTGAATTGAAGTGTACCGTTTGTTACCGAGTGAGTACACCACTTGAGCACTACTTTATTACCTTAATCTACTTGTTATTAATTGAGAACAAAATCAGACCTAAATATCTTCTTAACGCCGCTGAAATTTTGGACTAAAAACAAGAGAGAAAAGAAAAAAATTGACTTCCAATCAAAAGGTGACACTTGTCGAATTTTGACCCAAATGAATTCTTATCATCTTAACCTTCTTGAAGCTTCATTTCAGCCTCCATTTCTACACATTCCAGCTGTGAGTTTGAGAGAGAAAAGAACGAAGAAACCATTTAATTTCCATCTTGATTTTTAGCTTAATTTGAGTGAAAATCCAAAATCTAAACCGACTAAACTCTCCCTTTAGTTCTTGAGAAGCTTTGTGTGGTGAAACTTTGGAAGGAAAGGTTGAAGTTTTTCTTGAAAGCATCATTAGCAAGGTATGAAGGCTGTTTTTCCATTATCTTTCCCTTAATCTTGGTTAAGTTTGTATAGCAACTTAAATTCTTGGCTAATGATAGCTATTTAAGTAGTTGAGATGATTATGGTGGATTTGTGAGTTAGGGTTTTGAATTGTTCAATGGTATTTCTTCTTGTTTAGATAGAATATGATGTCTATAATCTTGTATAGGAAGTTGAAGCAGTGGTTTAAGCTAGAAATGTGAAGGTTAGACCTTGAATGCACTAAATTCCAGATTTAAGGAGTGAAACTGCCCTGTTCTGACCGGCTTTATTCGTGCATGTTAGAGGCTGAATTAGGCTTAGATTAAAACATGTACATTGTAGGAAATGATGTTATATAGGTGACTGTAAAATTTCATCTCAATCGGAGCATTGTAGCATGTGAAATGATCGGAATACCCTTGACTGCCAAAAGCTTCATTTTGCGGACAGTTTTCTGATCTCACACTATTGGCTTCGTTTTTCACCTTGATCTGCATCAAATCAGTCTTTGGCCAAAACATGAAACATTTAGCCATATGTTTCAGCATTCCAACGCATCTAAAAATGCCTCAAATGGCACTGTGTAGCCTGAATTATTGTTATTTGAATTCAGTACTAACAACCGTACTGACAAGGACATTCTGGTTCTGTAATCTGTACTTTCAACCTAGATCATTTGTGAACTGGATTGAGTTGTCTTCATGAAATTTGTATCGCTTTGTCTTAGCTTCGAAACGGTATAAAGTTCACACCAATCCAATAAATGTAACTCTAGTTGTGACCAAAATGTTATAAGATGTCGAATCTGCCATTCAGTCTTTTGCCTTCAAAACTTGATTTTCGATTGGATTATTATACTTGTGTTGTACTTGGATGATTTTGAGCCTATTGAATGGCTATTATGATGAGATTATTTTTCTGTGTTTGGGGCTGAATTGACAAAAAATAATGAAGCCATAAATGGCTGGAAACTAGGTAAACACAAAGGGCGTGCTGCCCAAATTTACACTCGAGGGTTAGGTAGAGGTACTCGCGACTTGAGTACGAATTCAGGAATGAATATCCCTTGAATCGTCTAGGATATTCAAGTTTTCTTTCATAGAGGTATATAAGTTAGAATTCGGTCGAAACTTGTACCCTTGGAAAATGAAAGTAACGACTAATAGCAATATATTAGTTTCAAATTTCAAAGGTTAATCACTTTAAAGTTTCACCGTTTTAAGAGTGAGCATGAGTTTACAAATATTCTCCAAATAAGTTTCAATTATGTGATTCTCGTTAAACAAAACGTTTAAGTTTCAAACCTTAGTTACTTTCAAAAGTTCCTAAACAATGTTTTATCACAGATTTGGACGCCACACACGGAGTAATACCCGAACGTAACCCATAAAGGCACCGCATCTTTTGGTGAGTGTTTCCAAATACCTGATTGAACTGGACACTTGTTTTCAATACTTGACCAATGTGATTTAATGATATGTAATTTGTTTGATCGGGCAAGAGTGTACTTTATCGCACTTGCCCTAATATGATATATACTTGTTTATTGTTGCAATTGACTTGATATACATGTACTTGACTTGTAAGTGCTGAGCGGCAGTATGTACCACACTCAATGTGAGTGGGAGGTGCCTCTCATTCTCGTCTCCATACTTTTATTTTGATTCAGTCGATTGGAGATGATATCTCATCGACTTCTTGGGGACCCAAACTCCACTGGCTAGTTAATCGAGTCGGGCCGGCAAGGGCTTGGTCGATTAGATAATGAACCATGGGTATCTAGTGTTGTCGAGTGGAGTGTTATTTCCTCGACTAATTGGTACACTTGAGTATTACCACTAGTGTTTATCTTGAAGTTCAGGCCCGGTAAGGAGTTTGGATAATGGACGGAGAGTAGTTTAAGTGGTGCTCTACTGGATTGGTTACTTACTTGAAAGTTGACGGAGTGTCAACTATTACTTGATCAAGCTCTGGTGATGCAATGGGAATTTGGCTCCTGAGAGCTATCCGTATCCTTATACTTTGGAATGATTAGTACTTATCGTGTTATTGTTTCGTTTTAAAATAAAAACTTTACACTAGCTCACTTTGAGATTTGCTACTTGAAATGTTATTGCTCACTTTTATGAACTTTTCATGATCATTACTTTGCTACATGATACCTGCATTATTAAATAATGGTCAACTTGCTATTTGAAACTTCACTTGGCTTTTAGCTCATTCCACGCTATTTATTTTCCATACAGGGGTACGAATGAGGCGTGAGACTGGTACAGAGTAGTCTAGTTTTGAAGTTTTGAAATGGTACTCATGCTAGCACTTGACTAGGGTTGATTGTACTCGAATTGTAAATACTTTGAAGTATTTTGGTGTGTAGAAGCTTTGTATCTTGATTTGAGCATCAATGTATATATTAAATTGAAGTGGTTGTGTTATTTATTTTCTATGGATGTACGTTATTTTTCTTGAGCTATAAGTGAGTGAGTCCTGGTGAGAGGTGGGCAGGTGACCCGCCGAACCCTGGGGTACGCCCTAGGGGTTGGCGGGGCCGTCACACTTGAGAGTTAGCATTATGCGTAATTTTCCACATGCATTTCATACAATTTCTCATATTCTTCTTAACATAACAGTTAGTCATCATGTGACCAATTTGACAACAAAAGCTGCACATAGTCAGTGAATTACTCGCATGGATAAGTTTAACAAATCTGATTTGCCTTCTCTTATAAATGGTAAATTCGTTTGCACTGGAATTCAATCCTTTCTCATGAATGCAAAAATGAGGTTTTGTATCATTTTTTTTGAAAAAAATTTTGTTTCTTGTTTTAAAGCAGTTGATTAAAATCATCCATTCTTCTTTTCAAACTCCCTTGTTCATTTTTGAGCATGTCACAGAAGTCTATTTTTCTATCAAGTTTAGCATGTAGATCATTTTCAATCATTTTCAAGTTTTCATTTTCATTTTTCAGACTCTTGTTTTGTCAAAAAAGATTTGCATTGTTTTGAATCAGAAACTTGATCTTTTGTTTTAGTTCCTTATTTCTAACATAGAATTCTTTCAAGCTATTATGCATTCTCTCCATAAAAGAATTTACATCATTATCAGATTCATCATCAGTGTCAAGTTGAGATTTGCAAGTTGTTACCTCTTCATCACCAATGGCCATGAAAGCCATTTGGGCAGATTCCTCTTCTTTTTCGACTTCACCTTCTGAGTTGCAGTCATTCCAAGTGATCTGAAAGTTGTTAAACTTTGGTTTTCGTTCAATTTTTCCTTCTTTCTTTTTCTTTATTGGACATTCACTCACATAGTGTCCAGGTTCGCCGTGTTCAAAGCATTTATCAGTTTGTTTTTTTATTGAACTCTTGCTTCCCTTTGTTTCTTGAATTATTGAACTGATTTGGGAATGAATTGCTAGGTCCTCCTTTTCTGAATCTCCTCTTGTTGAGAATCCTCTTGAAGCTTCTTGTGATGAGTGCAATATCACTGTCATCAACTTCCACATCCTCTCCATCCAAGGAAGTTGAGTCATCTTCATCTTGCAAGACTTTTAGAGCAATATTCTTTTTCACCTTTGCATCTTGTTCCTCCTGCACCTTGGACTTGAGTTTCAGCTCATAAGAAGTTAGAGAATTAATAAGAGATTCAATAGGCATGGAATTTAGATCTCTAGCTTCTTCAATGGCAATTACTTTGCTCTCCCAGTCCTTGGATAAAGCATTCAGAATTTTTCTATTTTTCTCTCCTAGAGAATATTCCTTTTCCAGCACTCCTAAGTCCTTAATGAGATCATTGAATCTACAATACATCTTATCAATGGTTTCATGAGGTTCCATCTTAAAGATTCATACTAAGAGACCAGAATAGACTTTTTTTATTCTATCACATTCTCACTCCCTTCATGAAATTCTCTAAATTTATCCCAAATCTCTTTTGCAGATCTATAGTTTTTTACTCTAATAGACTCATTTGAATCTAGAGCACTGTATAACACATTCATAGTCTTAGCATTCAAAGTGAGGTGGGTTCTATCATCACCAGTCAACTCATTTCTAGTTTTAGGTCTTGGTCTATGAGTGACTTCATCAACTATAGAGGCATCATATGGACCTTCATTGACAATAAATCATAGCTCGATATCAATAGATTGTAAGAAAATAATCATCCTTTCCTTCCAAATCACATAATTTGATCCATTGAACATTGGGAGTCTAGTGATGGATTGTCCTTCAAAGAACATGGCATTGTTGGTTGTCGTTTTTACTCCAAAGCCGATTGAGTTTAATCTCTAGGAGACCAAACTCTGATACCAATTGTAAGGATCGAAGACAACCTAAGAGGGGGGATGAATTAGGTAGTTTAAAAAACTGACCAAGTTGTGAGTCACTTTTTGAGTAGTTGCCCTCTTTTTCTAAAAGATCACACGATGAAGCAATTAATGAGAAAGCACAAGTACTTGTGAGTAGAAGAGATAAACAATTTATATAGCAAGACAGTAAGTAAAAGAAATAGAATATCAAACCAAATACCAAACTCCTCTTGAGTTTGAATATCACTTTAGTGAGCAAGTTTCTTCAAGTTGATCAACTTACAACCAATTTTTGTGTACAAAGGAAGGATTACTTTCTCCTTGCCCCAATCCATACTTGGTCAAGTAAGAAAGTTTTATTAGCACTCGGATAACCCTCACAAATCTACACTATTAAAGTAATTGAATCACACTAGAAAAACTTATCGAAATTTACACAACTAAGATTACAAATCTTCTTTGAAGAGTATTTTCCTACCAAAATCGCTCTTGATCTGGTGTAGTTTCAATGTGCAAAAGTTACTTTGAAGTAGTTGACTTTGTTCTATTTTATATGGGACCAAAAAGTGCCTCAATTAATACTTCCAACGGATAGAAGGTAGCTGAAGAGTCAACTAGCCGTTGGTAGTGTCGGACGTCCGGTAGACCAATTTCTTGCATTCGAACGTAGGCAGTGAGCTCAAGAAATTATCTTGAATTATTTCGGACGTCATGTACCTTCAATGTATGCTTCCCAAGGTAGGAGGTGAAATTGAGAATTCTTCTTTAATTCTTTTCGGACGTCCTGTGCTTCCAAAGCTTTGCGTCCGAAGTCTCGCAATGTTTGTCAGACGTCCGATGCTCTGATGATGTGCGTCCGATTGAGGTCAGTGAGTTTAGAAGGAATAACTCAATATTTTCGGACTTTCGAGGGTGAAGTTCTTCATGCGTCCGAAGTTGTGCAAAGGTTGTCAGATGTCCGATCCAGTCTTCTTGTGCATCCGACAGCAGCTTCGGCATCCTTTGTGCTTAATCTTTGAACTTGTTTTGCTTTATTTCTGAAAAGGCCTATTGACAGATCATTAGTAACATCGATTTATTTTGTAATCATAAAAAATTATGGACTGAGATAAACAATCATGCACTTGAAAATACTCACCAACTATTTATTTCTTTTCAAAATCATTTCCAAAGTCAACTCCTTGGTTGGAGTCCAAACCTGCGATAAAATATCATCGGATAGTTTGAAAGCAATTAGGGTTCAAAATATAAGAGGTCCACTTAAAAAAAAAATAAATGAAACTCGTTTAAGTAGTATTCATTTCACTTATCAAACTCTAGAAAATTCCTGTTCACTCGTTTGGTTTCGATAAAGAAGTGATTAACACTTTTAAATTCGCAACTTGGTAAAAAAGATGAGGAAAACGTATTTATAGTGGTCGCTACTTTTGCCTTTTAAAAGGGTATGAGTTTTGGCAAAAATTCAGCTTATGCACCTCTACTAAAGGAAACTTGAATACCCTAGACAACCGAAGTCCAATTCATCCCCGAATCACCGCTCAAGTTCCAAGTTCACTCACTTATCTCTCGAATGAAAATTTAGGAAGCATACCCTTTGTATTTGTCCAATTTTTCAGCCATTTAAGGCTTCATGTTTTTCCTCAATTAACCCAATTCAAACACCTCCAATAAACATATCAAGCTAGCTCTTCATCTAGGCTACAAACCATCCAAATATAAGTCATTTCTAGCAAATAATCAACCACTACCAAAACTGAAATTTTCTCACCAAAGCTGAAAATTCATCTTTGAACACTAAAAAGTCACAACCATGCCACTAATCACCTCACAAATTCCATATCCAAGCTCCATACCAACATAAGATAGTTGAACAACATAAATCAAGGCTAAAATAGCAAACCCTAGCTGAAATTTTCACTAAACAACCCAAAACTAGAAGATCATCTATAATATTCAAAGATTCTTGCCATCTACACCATATTTAGCAAGATTAAGAAAGAGAAAAGAAGTGGATGAACTTATACCTTACCAAACCTTCTTGAAAGTGAGGAACCAAGTTATTTCTTCCAAAACTTTCACCACACCTAGTTTCCTAAGCACCAAGATATAAGTTTAATCGGTTTAGATTTGTGGTTTCAACTCAAAGCAAGATTTAAGGTTGTAGTTGGAGGTTTTCTCTCTTGTTTTTTTCTCTCCTAGAGCTCGGCCAAGATGAAAAAATAATGGAGCAAAATTGGCCAAGAAGGAAGAAATGGTCTTGGTACAATTTCAACCTCCTCAACTCTAAGTCTAAAAGTACGTTCGGCACCCGCAGAACCACCTCTAACTGTCACCATGATGTAATGCAGTTGGTTTTTGTGGTAGAGTGTAGTGTAGATGTGTATCAGATTGACTAAGAATGCAATATGAACTACAATAGATGTTTGAATCGACCATAAGGAATGGATTTTGAGAAGTTAGGGTTTCGGGTGTGAATTGGGATTTTTGGGACAGTTAGGAGTTAGGAGTTGTTATAAGGGATAGTAAACGGGCAATAGGAATGTAATGATGTCAGTTGGATCAATTTCTTGGAACTTGATTGGAAGAGGGACTAATTTGAATTTTGAATTTGAGAGAGAAATGAAGGGTTACATCCGAGACTAAGGATGTAAATGAGCTGAATAAAGTAGATGACTTCTTTATAAGACACAACATGTGAGAACCCGTAATTTTTCCAATTTCTAGGTTTTATTATATTTCTAGGTTTTCTTATTTTCAATGATTTGTTTTCTGCACTTTCTGTATCTGGAAAATTTTCTAGATAAATTTTATCAGTAAATATAATTTTTAGATGATTTTTCTAGTATTGAATAGGTTTTGAGAAATTAAGAGTGAATACCGGACGTGGGACCCACTAGTGCGAAAAGTTCGGCAATTTTCGGCCAACTAGGTTAAGTTTTGGATACTGGATTTAATTTATCAGGTGTTAAGGGATAAGTAGAGGATGTTATTTGGATTGGTGTGAGAGGGAACAAAGAGATAGAGATTCATTAATTAGGTGACAAGTGTCACCATTTGGTTGGATTGACTTGTATGACCACTATTCATGTCTTTACCAAATTAATATCAAAATTGACAAAAAATTTCCTTATTTTCTTCTCTCCTTGGCCGATTCTCTTCAAGCAACAAAAGGGAAAGAAAAACTCTCCAAACTCTTGCTTCAATCTTGCTCAAATTCAACCAATCAACCGTTTAATCTTGTTTTTGTTCCATAGAAACCCTTAAGGGAGTGATAGTGAGTTGTTTTGTGAAGTAATTTGGAAGATTTAAGTGCAAGGTTGCTCCATTCCTTTGGGTATCAAGGTGAGTAGTGAAGAAACTCCTTTTCTCTTTCCAATAATGCTTAATGAGCAACCTAAGTGAGTTAAAGTGATGATCTTTGGTGTTATTTCATGATTTTGGTTGAGATTGATGACACTTTCTATTTAATTAGGATTTTTCTGTTTTCATATGATTATTATTATGTGGTTATGTATGATGATTGGAAATGATATTTGAGGAAGCTAGGAGGTGGAAAAAGTGATTAATTGCAAGAAATTTCTGTTTTGGAAGAAAATTGAAAAAAAAACTAGGGTTCCTTGTTCTTCATTCTGTCCGAAATTTTAGGTCCTAGTTAGAGGCCGAATTGGCCTTGGCTTAAAAAATGAAAGTTGTAGGGAATGACATTTTAGAGGTGCCTAAAAAATTTCAGGTCAATCGGAGTAGTGTAGAGTGGGATAAGTTGAAATTACTATTGCTGTCCTGGTTTTACCCGAATGCTATCATTGCGCCTGTAATTGGGTGTTTTGGTTTGAATTGCTTCCGAATTGGTTGTTGAGACCTTCTGATGAAATTTATCCCTGTTTCTTAGCTTTCATCTGGTTTTGTAATTTCTAGATTTGGACTTGTAGAGCCTGAGTTATGATGTTTCCGCTAGAATGCGTTTTGGTGAATCGGTTTTACGTTTTTGATGTGGTATCTTGCATTTTTGACCTGTTTGCACTCAAAACTGGGTTGAGTGACCTTCTGTGATGTTGTAGCCCTGTCTTTTAGCTTCGAAATGGTGGATCTTACACCTCCATCCGATAATTCTAGGGCATTTGGTGCCATTACCGCAAAAAGAGGTCAAAAACTGTTTTTTCAAGGCCAAAGTTAATTGCATTTCCGAATTTTCTGGTTTTCTCTAATGTTTGTATATGTTTATGGAACCCTATTGGGGTCATATTTGGCATTGATTTATGATTCGTTATCGAGTCTCATTGTACTTGTTTACATGTTTTAAGGCTTACTCTTATTCCGGTCATTTCCTAGCTAACTTTTGTACTTGTACTACTTTGAGCCTAGTGAACGGCTTTTGGGAAATGAGATGAATTTTGTGTGAAATGTTGGGACTGATTTGAGGAAATAATGAAGTCATGATGGCTGAAAAATAGGTAAAAACAAGGGATATGCTGCCGAAATTTTACTTGAAGGCTAGTTGGATTTACTTGTGATTTGAGCAAAGGGCTTTTGGGTTGTTTGCGCCTAGGTCTTCATGTTACCTTTTCGTTTCCAAGAAAATCATGTTTTCCACCCTTGCATTAGTATTTATTTGGCAAGGCGTACGACGTGTAGTCGAGCCTCACTTGTGCATTCCGTTTACTCGACTTTGGATATGAAACCTTCAATTAGTTTACTTTGATTATTTTAGGGTTTCTTGGCGATTAAGGCCAATCTGAAGTGAAAACTTTTGAAGTTGAGCCGGTGAGTGTACCACTCCCCTCCATTGCTGTTTAACTTGATTTCTGCTCTGCAATCTGTTTAATTTGTTTGAGACGAGGGTGTACTTTATCACACTCGTTCTCTTGTCTGTTCATATGTCAATTTTGGTGTCAATCTGAATCTGTATATGTATCTGATATCTGTATCTGTATCTGTATCTGTATCTGTTCGGACGTCGTTTGGAAACTTGTAACCAACGACCTTTCTGTGACCTATGAGCTCAAATCCTGTGGCTAAGTTATTCGAGTCGGGCCGGCAAGGGCCTGGACGATTAGATAACGAACCACGGTAGTCTGTTCGGGGATTTTTGGGTATTGAGACCCTTGATTCCGGTATACTTGAGTATTACCATTTCTGTTTCTGTTGAGGTGAGCGGGCCCGGTAAAGGGGTGTTTAGTGGACGGAATTCGGTGTAAAAAGGGGTCTACAGACGCGTTGGTTCTATATACGTTGACGGAGAGTCAACTGGTTTAGATCAAGTACTGCGCTGGAAATTTGGCTCCTGAGAGCCACCCGTATCCTTCTGATTTGAATCATTGGTTCCTTTGCTTTACATCTGGCATGTGTACTTGATTTGCTAAACGTGAAATGCCATGATTTTATTGCTATTTGTTTGGTATCTCATTGAGCGCAAGCTCACCCCTTTCTGTTCCTTTTTGTTTTCCTTACAGGAAAATGAACACTTTTGGACTGGATTTGACAAAAGGCTGCCAAATTGAGCTAGTTGAACATATCTTTTGTATAGCTCATGTATTAAAATCCTAAATATACTTTTGGGGCGTTTTCTCTTTTGATTTGGCAAACCGTGTATATATATTAACTTTTGAAAACTTTTGTATGTCATTTTGATTTGTAAACGCTAAAGTTCAGATGTGAATGTTTGTTAGCTATTTCAGTTGGGTTCTGACGGGTCGGTTACTATTCATGGCCGACTCCAGATTTCATTTTTTTTTATTTTGGGTTATTTTACCATTTTGACTTGTTTACGCTCGTTTGTAAGTTCCGGATCGCAATATATAGTTCTAGTCTGCATCGTTAGTCCTGGCGAGAGTTGGGCAGGCGACCCGCCAAACCCTCTGGTTCGCCTTAGAGGGAGGTGGGGCCGTCACAGAACATTTGAGCATTGGATGGCCGAACAAAGTGAAGCGTCCAACACAACCATCCAAACCAAAACTTTTCTGAAAAAATGATGAAAAACACTGTCGGATGTCCGTTCTAACTCATCGGACGTCCGATAAAGAGTGACAGAAAAATTTTTAGAATACTTTTTCTGAGACGCCCAGTTTTGTTCTCAGATACACAAATTGATCCAGTGGTAGGGCTTTTGTCAGAATATCAGCAATTTGATCTTTAGAAGAAACATATTGAATGCAAATTTCACCCTTATTGACAAGATCGTGAATGAAATGATGCTTTATGTCTATGTGCTTAGTCCTAAAATGTTGTATGGGATTTTTTGTCAAATTGATGGCACTAATGTTATCAAAATACTTAGGCACACAATCATACACCAATCCAAAATCATTCAATGTGTTTTTCATCCATAATAACTGAGCACAACAAGCTCCAGTGGCAACATATTCCGTTTCAGTTGTAGAAAATGAAATAGCATTTTTGTGACAGCCCCACCTTCCCCTAAGACGAACCAAAGGGGTTAGCGGACTGCCTGCCCAGCTCTCGCCAGGACTAACGGATCAGTTTACGTCGATCTAATACGTTCCGGAACATACCAACGCGCGCACACAAGTACCATGTCACAAAATAAAAAAATGAAAATCAAAGCCGACGATGACCAGTACCGGCCACGTCAGAATCCGGAGTTCAACCAAACGTCAATCCAACATATATATACATTGAAATTCAACATTTACAACCAAATGGCATGCCAAAAACCATTCATCATGAATATACAGGTTCGGTTTGCCAATCAAAAGAAAATGAACCCAATACCCATTAGGGTTTCATTCAAAGAGCTATTCAAAAGATACATTTACATGAGCTCAACTTGACAACCATCTAACACAATCTTTTCCAAAAGTGGTCATTTTCCTGTAAGGAAAACAAATGGAACGGAATGAGCTTAAGCCCAGTGAGTTACTACCACATAAGCAACAAAGAGCATATAGCATGACCTTTCAATTAAAGTACACAATTAAGGAATGAAACAAAACGGTAAAAGGATACGGACGGCTCTCAAGAGCTCATTTCCACGCTTACAGTCTTGATCCAACCTCATTGACCCTCCGTCAAGGTTAAGAGTACCAAACCGTAGACCTCACTTCACTTCCATTCCTTCCACCCAACATTCCCCAACCGAGCCCGCACTCCAATCAGTAGCTTTTGGTAATACTCGAGTATATCGGAACCAAGAGTCTCATTACTACAAGATTCCCCAGTACAGTCCCCGTGGCATGTCAATTTTCACGACCAAGCCCTCGCCGACTCGATTCAATTGACTACCTACGGGGTTGAGCTCAGTAATACAGTAAGGCCGTTGGATATTCGTCCAAACGACACCAAATCAGTTTTCCATGAATGGAATTCAATATCTCATATAGCAAGTGCAGTATTTCAGTAAAACGGTAAACAGTCATGAATGGAATCACAAGGGGGTGAGGGCGGTCAAGTACACCCTCACCTCAATCACTTCCAATAGCCAAATAAGCCTTCAAGGCATCAAATTCACATATAACAAAGCCACATTGTAACATTTAAGTGAGTAGTATACTCACCACTCAAGTAGGTGATGTTTCATGCACCGTCGTTAAACGAACGTCGTGCACCACCGTCACTTCCTAAAACATGCAAACAAGTGCAATGAGACTCGATAACGAGTCATAAAGCAATGCCAATCACAACCCCAATAGGATTTTATAAACATATATAAGCATCATAGGTAACCAGAATTTCAAAAAAATGGCATTAGCTTTGGCCCTGAATAAAAACAGTTTTGTCCTTATTTTACGGTAATGGTACCAATTTCACTACGATTATCGGATGAGGGTGTAAGACCCACCGTTTCGAAGCTAAGAACCAGGGTTACAACAATGTAGAAGGTCACTCAGTCCAATTCCTATCAAAACCAGGTAAAATATGCAAGACACTAAACCAGAACCACAAAAACAGGTTTACAAACTTCATCCTGCTGTAATCAGTACAACTCAGTCTGTACAGGTCCAAATTTGGAAATTCCAAAGGCATATGGTAGCTAAGACATCAAGTTACATTTCATCAGAAGACCTCAACAACCAAATCCAAAGAAATTCCAGTCAAAACAGCCAATTACAGGCGCAGTTCTGCCATCCTGATGAACCCAGAACAGCAATAGTAATTTTGACATTTCTCACTCTACACTACTCCAAATGACCTGAAATTTTACAGGCACCTCAAACACATCAATACCTACAACTTTCATGTTTTAAACAAAGATCAATTCGGCCTCTAACCATATGATACAAAACCGGACAGAAAAGGGGGTTATGAAACCCTAACTTTTCACATTTCCTTCCAAATCCAAAATTGGTTGCAATTACCAATCATTTACACCTACTAGAGTCATTAAACATCATTTCCAACCATCATGGACAGCCACAACCTCATGATCAAATTAAACCAGAAAAATCACCATTAAATTGAAAACTTCATCATTTCATCCATAAGCAAGAAATAAATCACAAATGTCATCACTTTAGCTTCCACTAAGCACAATTCATTAAGTGTAGGAGGAAGTTCAAACACCACTTACCTAGAACACAAGAGAGGGAGAGTTGTAGGACACCTTAGCTTCCTTGAACACTTCCACAAAATCACTTACTAGCACCAAATGGAGGGATTTTATGGAGTAGAAACAAATTTAAGCAATTGGTTTGGATGATTTGCACTAGATGGTAGCTAAAATTTTGAAGAGTTCTCTTCCTTCCTCTTCCTTCCTTTGCTCAAGAGTGCCGACCAAGAGGGAGAAGAAAAGAGTGAATTTTGGTGATTTTTTTTGAGATATTTAATCACTTGGTAAGACAAGTCAAAAAGTGAATAGTTGTCAACAAAGACAACCAATGGCCATGTGACACTTGTCACTCCATAAATGCAAGTCTATCCTTTTTTTTCCCTCTCACATCAATCACTTCACCACCTCTACTTATCTCTTAATACCCGATAAATTCCACCCAGTATCCGAAACATAACCTAACTGGCCGAATTTTTCCGAACTTTTCGCGCTAGTGTTTCCCACGTTCATAATAGATTCTTAATTTTTCAAAAACTCTCCAATACTAGAAAAATCATCTAAAAACTATAATTACTCATAAAATTCACCAGGAGAATTTTCCTAAGCCAGAAAATGCAGAAAACATGCCATTAAAGGAAATAAACCCTAGGAAAATTATTAGGGGATTTACGGGTTCTCACAATTTTGTTTCTTGCTAAACCAGGATACTAAGCAATTTCCAAGAAAGTTACATATACCTGTTGTAATTTTTCTATCAACTCTACAACCTCCGAAATTAACATCGAAGAATCTACACAAAGGAAGTTCATGACACTCAGGACACCATAGGCCAAAATTCAAGGTTCCTTTTAGATATCTAAGAATTCTTTCTACTGCATTTAAATAAGATTCCTTTGGACAAGACTGAAAACGAGTACATAAACACACAGCAAACATGATATCAGGTCTACTAGCAGTTAAGTAAAGTAAACTACCAATCATACCTCTATACTTTTTTTCATCAACTTTTGTACCTTCTTCATCATCCTTGTCAAGCTTGGTAGATGTGCACATAGGTGTTCCAACCTGTTTTGAATCCTCCATTTCAAATCTTTTGAGCAGCGTGCATTTTGTTTGATTGATGAATGTTCCTTCTCGGGTTTGAACCACTTGGAGTCCAAGGAAGAAATTTAATTCTCCTATCATGCTCATTTCAAACTCTTTTTGCATGATATTGGAAAAATCCTTGCACAAGTTCTCATTAGTAGCACCAAATATAATATCATTCACATATATTTGCACAATTAAAAGATCACGTGAACTGCTTAGTGAAAAGAGTAGTATCCACAATGCCTCTTTTAAAATCATTTTCAATCAAAAAATCACTCAAACATTCATACCATGCTCTATTTAAAAAATCACTAAAACGTTAAGAACCAAATCTATTATAAGATATCCAAATCACTCAAATCACGTTTGCTCTATTATAAAATCACTCAAATAGAGCAAAGAACTTTAAATCACTCAAATGTTCATACCGCACTGGCAAGGCCCGGCAAGTGAAAAGATTTATTTCTTGGGGCTTGTTTTAATCCATACAAAGCTTTTGAGAGTTTAAATACATGATTTGGATAAATTTCATTTTCAAAACCAGGAGGTTGATTAACATATACTTCTTCATTTATAAATCTATTTAAGAAAGCACTTTTGACATCCATTTGAAATAATTTAAAGTTCTTGAAACATGCAAAGGCCAAAAACATTCTAATTGATTCCAGCCTAGCTACGGGTGCAAATGATTCATCAAAATCAATTCCTTCTTCTTGAGTATTTCCCTTGCCTACAAGTCTGGCCTTATTTCTTACTGCCTCACCTTTGTCATTCATTTTGTTTCTAAAAATCCACTTTGTGCCAATGATGGGATGATCTTGTGGTCTAACAACTAATGTCCACACCTTGTTTCTTTCAAATTGATTTAACTTCTCTTCCATAGCTAAAATTTAGTTCTCATCTTTCAATGCATCAACAACATTTTTAGGTTCAAAGTGTGAAACTAATGCAAAATTATCCATCAGTTGTTTAGAGGAGGAACGAGTTCTGACCTTCTCAGATGGATCACCAATAATGAGCTCCTTAGGGTGGTTGTGAACAAATTTCTAAGTTCTTGGAAGATCGTTAGGTGTACTAGTGTCTTTGTCATTGTCTTCCCTTACTGGACTGTCTTGAGTTTCATCTTCCTTTGAATTATTTTCTGGTGAAGCAATGCCTTGGTCAGTGATTGTGAGTTTCTTTAGTTCTTCTTGAATACCTACACCATCATCTTCACCACTACTTATGGAAATATCACCATTAGATTCATCAAAAGTGATATGTATAGCTTCCTCTATAACCAAAGTCCTTCGATTATAGACTCTAAAGCCTCTCTTATTCTCACAATATCTCAAGAAAATTCCCTCATCAGATTTTTTATCAAACTTTTCGAGATGTTCCTTGATGTTTAAAATGAAACATTTGCAACCAAAGACTTTAAGTAACCAACAGCAGGCTTTTATCAAACATCAGCTCATAGGAGGTTTTGTTCAAGATTGGTCTTAAAAGAACTCTATTCATGGTATAGCAAACTGTATTTATAGCTTTAGCCCAAAAATATTTTGGTAAATTACACTCACTTAGCATGGTTCTAGCAGCTTCTTGAAGAGTTCTATTTTTTCTTTCAACAACCCTATTTTGTTGGGAAACTCTTGCAATTGAAAATTCATGTGTAATACCATTGTTGTTACAAAATTCTGGAAAGCCACAAAAATGAAATTCTGAGCCATTGTCACTTCTAATTTTGATGATTTCAATCCAATCAGATTCTGAACTTTTGCAAACAGTGAAACAAATTTTTTGAAAGCATCATCTTTATGTGACAGCCCCACCTTCCCCCTAAGGCGAACCAAAGGGGTTAGCGGACTGCCTGCCCAGCTCTCGTCAGGACTAACGGTTCAGTTTAGAGCGATCTAATACGTTCCAAAACTTACAACCGCGCGTAAACAAGTCAAAATCGCAAATAAAAAAAATGAAAACGGGGTCGGCCATGAATAGTAACCGACACGTCAAAATCCAACCAAGCATCACTCAAATATATACATCTTGAAATTAAGCATATACAATCCAAAGTGGCATACAAAAGTATTCAAAAGTTGATACATGTACGGTTTGGCAAATCAAAAGAGAAACAGACCCAAAAGTACATTTAGGGTTTCAATCAATGAGCTATACAAGAGATATGTTCATCTAGCTCAATTCGGCAACCAACTATCAAATCCAGTCCAAAAGGATTTATTTTCCTATAAGGAGAACAAAAGGAACAGAAAGGGGTGAGCTTGCGCTCAATGAGGTACCAGACACATAGCAGTAAAATCATGACATTTCACATTTAACAAATCATGTACACATGCCAGATGTAAAGTAAAGGAACCAATGATTTAAATAGGAAGGATACAGGTGGCTCTCAGGAGCTAAATTCCCATTCGCGTCACCGAAGCTTGATCGAAATAATAGTTGACACTCCGTCAACGCTAAAGGAGTAACCAATACCGTAGACTCCACTTTCTTCGATTCCTTCCACCTCACATACCCCCACCGGGCCCGAAATCCAATCAGATCAGAATTGGTAATACTCGAGTATACCGGAATCAAGGGTCTCAATACCCAAAGATCCCAAAACAGACTACCGTGGTTCGTTTTCTAATCGACCAGGCCCTTGCCGGCCCGACTCGAATAACTAGCCACAGGGGTTGAACTCAGAGGTCACAGAAAGGTCGTTGGATACAAGCTTCCAAACGACGTCATAACAGATACAGATACAGATAGCAGATTCAGATACGCACTCAAAATTGGCATATGAACAGACAAGAGAACGAGTGTGATAAAGTACACCCTCGCCTCTATTTCATCAAAACAGTATTTGGCTCCAACAGTCATAAATCAAGTATTTCAGATATCCAGATATTTCACATAACGAGTAGCAGGTAGTGGAACACTCACCGATGTCAGTACAGATACCTCAAAAGTTTGGGCTTTAGTAACCAAGAAACCCTAAAATAACCAAGGTGAAACAATTATGGTTCCCACTTTCACAAATCCAGTACACGAAATGCATAACTAAGACTTAACTATAAGTCGTGTGTCTGATCACATTAGCTACCAGTGCAAAGAAATAACAATGAAATTGGAGAAAAAGGTAGCGGTTGGTATCAAAACATGAACAACCCTAAAACCCTTCGCTCAAGTCACAAGTAAATCCAACTAGCCTTCAAGTAAAATATCGGTAGCAAGTCCCTTGTGTTTACCTATTTTTCAGCCATTAATGGCTTCATTATTTTCTCAAATCAGTCCCAATATCTCATACAAAAATAATATCATTTCCAAAAGCCGTTCACTAAGCTTAAAGTCATTCAAGTACAAAATTTTGCTAGGAAAATGACCGGAAACGAAAGTCAAGCCCTAAAACTATTCAAATAAACACAATAAGACTCGCTTACAAGTCATAAACCAATTCCAGATACCACCAAAATAGAGCTCCATAAGCATACATAAGCATTAGAGGAAACCAGAAAAATCCGGAAATGGAATTAGCTTTAACCCTGAAAAAAACAGTTTTTGACCTCATTTTGCGGTAATGGTACCAAAGGCACTACGATTATCGGATGAAGGTGTAAGAACCGTTTCGAAGCTAAGAGATAGGGCTACAATGTTCCAAAAGGCAACTCTGTCCAGGTTTGAGTGTAACAAGGTCAAAAATGCAAGATACTACACCAGAACCGGAAAAACAGATTCACAAAACACATTCTGGTGTAAACATCATAAAACAAGCTACCTAAGTCCAAATCCAGTAATTCTAAAGCCATCCAAAAGCTTAGAAACAGGGCTACATTTCATCAGAAGACCTCAACAACCAATTCTGAAGCATTCCTAACCAAAATAACCCATTACAGAAGCAATTCCCAAATTCGGGTAAAACCAGGGCAGCAAGGGTAATTCCATCTTTTCTCAAGGTACGCTACTCCGATTGACTTGAAATTTTGTAGGCACCTCTAAAATATCATTCCCTACAATTTTCATGTTTTAACCCAAGGCCAATTCAGCCTTTAACTATGAGCTACAGTACCGGGCAGAATGAAGAACAATGAATCCCTAGTTTTTTCAATTTTCTTCCAAAACAGAAATTTCTTGCAATTTGTGACGCCCCGAAAAAAAAAATGAGTTTGAGAACCCGGAAATTTTCTAAATTTCTAGGGTTTATTTTATTTCATCGCCCGCCTTTTCTACATTTTCTTTATTAGAAAAATTCCCCACATAAAGTTTATGAGCAAACACTATTTTAAAATTATTTTTCTAGTATCAGTTAGTTTTTGAGAAATTAAGAGCGTATTTTGAACGTGGGACCCGCAAGTGCGGTAAATGCATTATATTTTTGACAACTTGTTGAAATTTTGTATTAAGTGATATTATTTTACAAGGTATTAAGATATTTGTATTGGAGAGACAAAAAGATAAGTTTTGAACCAAAAGGTGACAAGTGTCACCTTGTGATTTAATCTTGGACTTTGACCATTTAACTTTACCTTTACCTTTACCAAATAAATACAAAAAAAATTGCCAAAAATCATCCTATTTCTATGTTTCATGGCCGGCTCTCTCTCAAAGGAAAAGAAGAAAAATCTCTCAACTTTCTAGCTTCTCATCTCACTCAATCTTCAATTCCAACCGATTAAACTTGAAAGTTTTCCATAAAACCTCTTAGTTTGGTGGAGTTGAGCTTGGTTGTGAAGTTGTTTGGAAAGCTAAGGTGACTAGTTGCTCTATCTCTTGTATTGCTAAGGTGAGTTGTGAAGGACCCCTCTCCTTCCTCTAATGATGTTCAATTCATGATTGGTGGTGGTATAAGATGCACTTTGATGGATTATATCTTGATTTTGGTTGAATTGGTGAAATTTTATAATTATTGGGGATTTTTCTGTTTTCATATGGATATGATTATGTGGCTATCTATGATGATTGGAAATGGTATATAATGATTCTAGAAGGTGGAAAAAATGGACAATTGCAATCAATTTCTGTTTTGGAAGAAATTTCAGAAAATTAGGTTTTGTGAAGGAACATTCTGCCCGAATTTTTAGATCTTAGTTAGAGGCCGAATTGGCCTTGGATTAAAACATGAACGTTGTAGGGAATGACATTTTAGAGGTGCCTACAAAATTTCAGGTCAATCGGAGTAGCGTAGAGTGAGAAAAGTCAAAATTACTATTGCTGTTCTGGTTTTACCCGAATGTAAGAATTGCGCCTGTAATTGGTTGTTTTGGTCAGGATTGCTTCCGAATTAGTTGTTGAGGCCTTCTGATGAAATTTAGCCCTGTTTCTTAGCTATCAGCTGGTTTTGGAATTTCTGGATTTGGACTTGGAGAGCCAGAGTTATGATGTTTCCGCTAGAATGTGTTCTGTGAAGCAGTTTTTGTGATTCTGGTGTAGTTTCTTGTGTTTTTGACCTGGTTACACTTGAAACTGGGTTGAGTGACCTTCTGTAATATTGTAGCCCTATCTCTTAGCTTCGAAACAGTGGGTCTTACACCTTCATCCGATAATCGTAGTGCCTTTGGTACCATTACCGCAAAATGATGTCAAAACCTGTTTTTCTGGTTTTGAGCTTAACTTTCATTTCCGGACTTTTTCCTAGCTTGACTTGTCTTTGTACTACTTGGAGCTTGCTGAATGGCTATTGGATGAACTTGTTGTTGTGTGTGTACCTTTGGGACTGCCTGAGGAAATAATGAAGCCATGATGGCTGGAAAAGTAAGCAAATTTAGGGGAAGTGCTGTCCGAACTTTTAAAGGACTTGTTTGCATTGAGTTTGTGATCTAAGACTTGGATTTGAGCAAGGCAATGATATATGATGGATGGTTTCTGAGCCATGGAGGTGAGTGACCTCAAACTATTTCTGAAGTTATTTATGAACCGTTTCCTGCATTATTTACTTTTGACCTGTTTCCAAAGTTACTTTTGTACCGTTTTCTTGCATTATTTACCTTTAAACTGTTTCCAAAGTTACTTTTGAACTGTTTTCTTGCATATCATGCGTGCTTGCATGTGAGTGTTGTGAGAGCCCGTAAAACCCTAATATTTTTCCTATGGTTTATTCCCCCTTAATTGCATGTTTTTGCATTTTCTGGCTTAGAAATATTTTCTGAGAGGATTTTATGAGCAATTATAGTTTTAAAATGATTTTTCTAGTATTGGAGAGTTTTTAGAAAATTAAGGATAAATAGTGGACGTGGGACCCACTAGTGCGAAAAGTTCGGGAAAATTCGGCCAATAAGGTTAAGTTTTGGATACTGTGTATAATTTATCGGGTGTTAAGAGATAAGTAGAGTATATGAAGTGATTGATGTGAGAGAGAAAAGAATGATAAGATTGCATTTAATAGAGTGACACATGTCACTTTCTTATTGGATACCTTTTAAGAATCACTATTTACCTTTTGACATTTTTTTGACCTTTTGACCCAAAGGTTAAATATCTCAAAATTCACCAAATTTCCTCATTTTTCTTCCCCTTTGGCCGGCTCTCTCTCTCACTCTTGCAAGAAGGAGAACTTCTTCAATCTTCAAGTTTCTACTAGCAAATCATCTCAAGCAAGGCCATAAACAAGATTTCACTCCATAAAAACTTTCCTTCTAGTGTTAGTAAGTTGTTTGGTGAACTTTGTTTGAAAGACTAAGGTGCTCCACATCATCCTCTCTCTTGGTTCTTGGTAAGTGAAGCTTGAAACACCCTACTACCTCTAATGATGCTTATTTTGTGCTTAATGGAGGCATGAGAGAAGTAATATGTGATTTGTTTCTTGATTTGGTTTGTTTTGGTAAAGTTTTCCATTTTATGATGATTTTTCTGGTTTAATATGATCTTGATGTTGGGGGCTTGTATGATGAATTGTAATGGTTGGAAATGGCTCTAGTGGATGTGAAATGTGGTTAAATGCAATCAATTTTGGATTTGGTGTGAAATTTGAAAAGTTAGGGTTCTTGAACCCCCAATTCTGTCCGGTTTTAGATCACTGGGTTAGAGGCCGAATTAGACTTTTCTCAAAACATGAAAGTTGTAGGTATTGACGTGATTGAGATGCCTGTAAAATTTCAGGTCATTTGGACTAATGTAGAATGAGTTATGACGAAATTACTGTAGCTGTTCTGCTTTGGGCAGAATGCAAAAACTGTGATAGTAATTGGCCATTTTGACTGGAATTGGTTTGGATTTTGAAGTTGGTGTCTTCTGATGAAATGTAGCTGAATGTCTTAGCTAACATATTCCTTTGGAATTTCGGCATTTGGACTTGTATGGACTGAGATATACCGATTACAGTTTTCTGCATTTTGCAAACCTGTTTTGGGAATTCTGGGATAGTATTTGGCATTTTCGACCTAGTTAAGCTAGGAACTGGATTGAGTGGCCTTCTACTTTGTTGTAGCCCTGTTTCATAGCTTCGAAACGGTGGGTCTTACACCCCCATCCGATAACCGTAGAGAATTTGACGCCATTACCGCATAATGAGTGTAAAACAGTTTTCTATTTGGGGCCAAGACTAAGGCCATTTTCTAATTTCTGGTTTGCTATTATGCTCATTTATGCATATGAAACCCTATTGGGGTTGTGTTTAGCATTGCTATATGACTCGTTATCGAGTCTCATTGCATTTGTTGCGTGATTCTAGGGCGTGACGGTAGTGCACGACGGCTTGGTGATCGTGGTACATGAAATACCACTTACTTGCTTTGTGAGTATACTACTCACTTACTTGTTATAATGTGGCTTTGTGCTATGTGTATATGATGCCTTGGAGGCTTACTTGGTTATTGGAAATGATTGAGGTGAGGGTGTACTTGATCGCCCTCACCTCTTGTGATTTTATTCATGGCTATTGATTGTGTTTTACTGAAATACTGCACTGGATATATGAGATACTGTATTCCATTCATGGAAACTGATTTGGTGTCGTTGGACGAGTATCCAATGGCTTTACTGCATTTATGAGCTCAACCCCGTATGGTAGTTAATTGGATCGAGCCAGCGAGGGCTTGGTCGTGAAAATTATCATGCCACGGGGACTGTACTGGGGAACCTTGTGGTAATGAGACCCTTGGTTCCGGTAAACTCGAGTATTACCAAAACTACTGAAATGGAGTGCGGGCCCGGTTGGGGTATGTTAGGTGGGAGGAAGTGGAAGTAAAGTGTGGTCTACGGTTTGGTGCTTTTAACATTGACGGAGGGTCAATGTGGTTGGATCAAGATTTCAAGCGTGGACATGGGCTCTTGAGAGCCGACCGTATCCTTTTACCGTTTTGCTTCATTGCTTATTTGAGCACTTTAAATGAAAGTTCATTCTTATATGACTTTGATTGCTTATTGGGTGGTATACCACTGGGCTTTAGCTCATTCCGTGTTATTTGTTTTCCTTACAGGCGAATGAACACTTTTGGAAAGGTTATGATAGTTGAATGCAAGTTGAGCTCATGTATATGTATTTTTGAATAGCTCCTTGAGGGTGAAAACCCTAAGTACTTTGATTCCACCAATGTTTGGTGTGTAATTGGTTATTTGGATATGTATGAACTAAATGGATACGTTGGTAGGCCGTTTGGCTTGTAAATGTTGATTTCCAATGTATATATATGTTTGGTTGGTGTTTGGATTGATTTCGGAATGACACGACTTTCAAACGGAAAAGGAAAATTTTTGCCGAGGATGAACAGTGGCGAATCCGGCCAGGAATCCGGCCAGAAACTGGCCGGATTGCAGGCCGGATTGCTTGGGGAAAAATGGTATCCGGCCAGTTGCTCTCGGCCGGGTATCCGGCCAGACAATCCGGCCGGATCTTGGCCAGATTGCCGGCCGGATTGTGATGGAGGAAAAAAAAAATTTGGGGTTTTGCTCTCGGCCCAGTATCCGGCCGAGAATCCGGCCGAAAATCCGGCCAGGTTCTGGCCGGATTCTGGCGGGCATTTTACTATTCATTTCGGCTTCGATTTACGTTTTTCTTATTTTGTGATTTTGGCTTGTTTGCGCGCAATGGTATGTTCTGGAACGTTATAGATTGACGTAAACTGTACCATTAGTCCTGGCGAGAGCTGGGCAGGCAGTCCGCTAACCCCTCTGGTTCGCCTTAGGGGAAGGTGGGGCTGTCACAAGTGTTCCTTATTTGCTATATTTTCTTGACTTCATGACTTGTATTATTGATTGATAACGTGTTAAGTGCTTTGAATGATTTCCAAAACGAGCTTTCTAGGCGAGTGTGTACTTTATCGCACTCGACCTAAATAACTGTGCAATTTTCAAGGATTTAATTATTGAAATGCTAGTTGCGCATGAATGTAAGCCGTTTGGCTAAATTGGCCACTGCCCTTTGTTACCGATCGACTCGAGCCAGAAGCGGACTCAGTCGGGCGATATGGTGACCCTGGGTGAATTTGGTATACTCGAGTATTACCTTGTAGTCCGGCTACGTCCGGATGGGTGGAGTCCGGCCAATGGTCGGATGGGTGGAGTCCGGTCAACGTCCGGAAAAAGGGATGAACGAACAAAAGGATGAACGAGGGATTCTACTTACAAAAAAATGTATTTTCAAATGATTGGAGGAATAAGGGGAAATGTCAGGAGAACGACCGAACAAACGAATAGCTCCATGTGAGCCCGTATCCTTTTAATGAATGTTACTATCGCTTTCCATTGTAAATGTTCCTTGAATTATTGATACTCCATTTTAATGTATTGTAAATGTTCATTTGATTTATGACATCATTGAAATGAACTATTGTGAAACCGATTTAATTACTGATTTTAATGGTTACTCGCTGAGCTTCTAGCTCACCCCAAAAATATTTTATTCCCCTCCACAGGGCTCGCGGCGAAGGAAGGACTTGTAGTACTTGTTCACGTGACTGGATGGCATATATCTTGTATAATTTGGATTTGTAATCATTTTATGTATAGTTGAGAATTGTTTCCGCTTCGCTTATGACATGTAAATATTGGAGATTTATATTGTAATATTTGAGGTTTATTCTTGTAATTCATTTGAGGACTGTAGTGAACGACTGAATCCCGGTGAGAGTTGGGCAGGCGACCTGCCGAACCCTCTGGTTCGCCTTAGGGGGAGGTGGGGCCGTCACACAATTAACCACTTTTTCCACCTTCTAGATTTCTCAAATATCATTTCCAATCATTATACATGACCACATAATCATATTCATATGAAAATAGAAAAATCCCCAATAATTACAAAACTTCATCAATTCAACCACAAATCAAGATATAATCCATAAATTTGCATCTTATACTACCACCAATCATGAATTTAACATCATTAGAGGGAGGAGAGAGGTCCTTAACAACTCACCTTAGCAACCCAAGAGAGAGAGCAACTAATCCCTTTAGCCTTCCAAACAACTCCACCAAACAACTCACAAACACTAAGTGAAGAGGTTTTATGGAGTAATTGGAAGATTAAACGGTTGGATTGTTGAATTTGAGCAAGATTAGAGCTAGGAATTTGGAGGATTTTCTTTCTTTCTTGCTTGAGAGAGCTGGCTTCAATAGCTTGGAAAATGAAGTGAATTTTGGTAATTTTTTGATTTATTTGGTCAATTGGTAAGACCATGAATAGTGTTCATAAAGTTCCACCAACCAAATGGTGGCACTTGTCACCTCATTAAATGCATACATATCCTTTTGTTCCCTCTCACATCAATCCACATATCAACCTCTAATTATCTCTTAACACCCGATCAATTAATTCTAGTATCCAAAACTTAACTTAGTTGGCCGAATTTTTCCGAACTTTTCGCACTAGCGGGTCCCACATCCGATATACGCTCTTAATTTCTCAAAAACTATTCGATACTAGAAAAATCATTTAAAAACTATATTTACTCATAAAATTTATTTGCACAATTTTTTGAAAAAAGAAAAGGTGGAAAAACGTGTAATTAAAAGAAATTAAAACCTAGAAATTAAGGAAATTACGGGTCCTCACACTTTATGTGCAAGAAATATCACCCAAGCGTATCTAGAATAATCATCAACAACAACAAAGCAAAATCTTTTGCCACCTAAGTTGGTAGTTTGTGTAGGACCAAATAAATCAAGATGTAAAAGTTCTAGAGGCTTTGTAGTAGAAACACATTTCTTGAGTTTAAAAGACACTTTGACTTGTTTTCCAAATTGGCAAGCATCACAAATTCTGTCCTTTTCAAATTTGATCTTTGGCAACCCTCTAACAAGTTCATTTTTGGAAATTTCTTTTAGCAGATCCATATTGAAATGACAAAACCTTCTATGCCACAACCAGAGGTCCTCATTTGCTACTTTGAGACAACTCAGGCTAGAAGAGTCAACTTTTTCACGGATAACTACATAAATGTCATTAACTCTTTTTTCTTTATTAACAGTGTTGAATTTTGAGTCAAGAACAAGATATTCATGCTTTTTAAATAATACAAACAGAACCCTATCACACAATTGACTAACAATTAACAAGTTATAGCTCAAATTGTCAACTAAAAGAACATTGTAAACAAAGGTTTGACCATTCTTACCAACATCACCGATTCCAACAGTTTTGACTTTGTTATCATCTCCAAATATTACTTTTCCGCTTGCTTTTGGCTTGACTTTGATGAACTGTGTTGGATCACCGGTCATATGTCCTGAGCATCCACTATCTATGAACCACTTTGATTCCTTAATAATGTTTACCAGATTTATCTACACAAAAGTCCACAAGATAATATTTGGTACCCTTTACTTTTTAGGTCCTTGAGAATTAGATTATGTCTAACCATCCACATGCATCTCATGCTATTTCTCATATTTTTCCTAACATAACAATTGCTTTTTATGTGGCCAAATTGACAACAGAAACTGCACATAGTCAATGAATTATTCAAATGAATAGGTTTAATAAATCTGATTTGCCTTTTCGTATAGATAGTAAACTCATTTGCACTATGATTCAACCTTTTCTGATGAGTACCAAAATGAGGTTTTGTATCATTCCTTTGAAAATAGTTTTGTTTCTTATGTTGAAGCATCTGACTAAGATCATCCATTCTTCTTTTCAAGCTACTCTGGTCATTTTTGAGCATGTCACAGAAGTTTGTCTTTTTATCAAGTTCAGCATGCAAATCATTTTCAATCATTTTCAGGTTCTCATTTTCATTTCTCAGACATTTGTTTTGTCGAAAAAGGTTTGCAATGTCTTGAATCAGAAAGTTAATTTTTTGTTTTAGTTCCTTGTTTCTAACATAGGATTCTTTCAAACTGTTACGCATTTTTTCCATAAAAGAGTTGACATCATCATCAGATTCATTATCACTACCAGTTTGAGAGTTACAGGTAGTTACATCTTCATCACCAATGGCCATGAAAACCATTTGGGTAGACTCCTCCTCTTCTTTGACTTCACCTTCTGAATTGCAGTCAATCCAGGTAATCTAAAAATTATTAAATTTTGGTTTTCATTCAACCTTGTTTTCCTTCCTTTTCTTTATTGGACATTCATTTATGTAGTGTCCAAATTGGCTGCATTCAAAGCACTTATCAGTTTACTTTTTATTGAGCTCTAGCTTACCTTTGTTTCTCGAGTTGTTGAACTGATTTGGAAATGAATTGCTGGGTCTACCTCTTTTGAATCTCCTCTTGTTGAGTATTCTTTTGAAGCTTTTTGTGATGAGTGCAATATCACTGTCATCACCTTCTATGTCATCATTATCTAAGGAGGCTGAATCATTTTCATCTTGTGAGGCTTTTAGAGCAATACTCTTTCTCACATTTGTATCTTCTTCCTTCTGCACCTTGGACTTGAGTTTCAGCTCATAAGACGTTAGAGAATTACTAAGTGATTCAATGGGCAAGGTATTTAGATCTTTAGTTTCCTCAATGGCAGTCACTTTACTCTCCCAATCCTTGGATAAAGTATTCAGAATTCTTCTATTTTTCTCACCTAGAGAGTAATCCTTTTCAAGTACTTCTAAGTCCTTAATAAGATCATTGAATCTGCAATACATCTTGTCAATGTTTTCATGAGATTCCATGTTAAAAGATTCATACTTAGAGACTAGAATAGACTTTTTTTATTCTCTCACATTCTCACTCCCTTCATGAATTTCTCTAAATTTATCCCAAATCTCTTTTGCAGATCTATAGCTTTTGACTCTAATAGACTCATTTGAATCTAGAGCACTGTATAACACATTTATAGCTTAGCATTCAAAGTGAGGTGGGGTCTATCATCACCAGTCAACTCATTTCTAGTTTTAGGTCTTGGTCTATGAGTGACTTCATCAACTATAGAGGTATCATATGGACCTTCATTGACAATAAATCACAGGTCAATATCAATAGATTGTAAGAAAATAATCATCCTTTCCTTCCAAATCACATAATTTGATCCATTGAACATTGGGGGTCTAGTGACGGATTGTCCTTCAAAGAACATGGCATTGTTGGTTGTCGTTTTTACTCCAAAGCCGACTGAGTTTAATCTCTAGGAGACCAAGCTCTGATACCAATTGTAAGGATCGAAGACAAGCTAAGAGGGGGGATGAATTAGGTAGTTTAAAAAAACGGCCAAGTTGTGAGTTACTTTTTGAGTACTTGCCCTCTTTTTCTAAAAGACCACACGATGAAACAATTGATGAGAAAGCACAAGTGTTTGGGAGTAGAAGAGATAGACAATTTATATTGCAAGACAGTAAGTAAAAGGATAGAATAGCAAACCATGTTTCAAACTCCACTTGAGTTTGAAAATCACTTTATATAGCAAGTTTCTTCAAGTTGATCAACTTACAATCAATTTCTTGTGTACAAAGGAAGGATCATTTCCTCCTCGCCCCAAGCCACACTTGGTCAAGCAAGGAAGTTTTACTATCACTCAGATAACCCTCACAAACCTACACTGTTGAAGAAATAGAAACACACTTGAAAATCTTATCGAAAGTTACACAACTAAGAGTACAAATCTTCTTTAAAGAGTATTCTTACACTTGAATCACTCAAGATCTGATGTAATCTCAATGTGCAAGAGTTGCTTGAAGTGGTTGACTTTTTTCTTTTTATAAGAGGCCAAAAAATTCTTCAATTAATGCTACCAACGGATAGAAGGCAGTTGAAGAGCCAACTAGCCGTTGGTGGTGTCGGACGTCCGATAGGCTAGTTTTCTGCGTCCAAATGCAAGCAGTGAGTTCAAGAAGTTTTCTTGAAATATTTAGGACGTCCGGTACCTCTAGAATATGCATCCGAAGGTATGATGTAAAACTCAAAATTCTTCTTCAATTCTTTCGGACGTCTGATACCTCTAACATTTTGCGTCCGAAATGTCGCAACGTTTGTCGGATGTCCAGTACTCAGGTGTTGTACATCCAATTTAGGTCAGTAAGCTTAGAGGACTTGGCTTATCATCTTCGGACGTCTGAGGGTGGGTTCTTCATGCATCTGAAGATACTCAATGGTTGTCGGACGGCCGAGGCAGTCTTTTTGTACGTTCGACAGTTATTCCAGCATATGTTAGCCTCTGAACCTATATTGCTCCAACTCTGTAAAGGTTTAATTAGAGAATATTAGTAACATCCATTTCTTTTGTAATAATCAAAAGTTATGGACTGAGATAAACAAAACAATTCAAAGATATTGAAATTCTCAGGAGCTAAGTTCCACTTGTTTTGCTAAACCTCGATCGAATACCTTCCCACGATGACATTCCGTCAACCGGATCAGCATTTTAAGTTCGTAGAACTCCACTCACTTCACAGTTCCGTCCACCATGCATCACACCGGGCCCGAGCTTCTATAAAAGGCACTACTACGCGAGTAGACCAACCAAGATCTCTCAATAGATCAAGGTTACAATTATCTCATGGTTCACCAAGCTCCTCGACCAAGTCCTTTCTAGCTCGAGTCACAAGGTTGGCCAATTGAGATTTGGGCGTCCCCACAGTTCAGTTATTAGTCGAGAAGATTCACTCCAACGACATCTAGTCATCCAAATACAATTCAGTTATGAGCAGTTCAGTTCAGTTAAAAGAAAACGAGTGTGATAAAGTACACACTCGACTCAACAGTTATCAATTATTCAGTCCATAAGAAGAAATTCACATAATTGTAACAAAACATGCACTTGACACTCACCAATCAAAAATAAGGGAGTAGTGCTCAATCTGTGAGAACCCGTATATCCCTAATATTTTTTTCCTAGGGTTTTCCCCCTTAATTGCATGTTTTCTGCATTTTCTGGCTTAGAAATATTTTCTTGGTGGATTTTATGAGCAGTTATAGTTTTTAGATGATTTTTCTAGCCTTGGAGAGTTTTTGGAAAATTAAGAATATATATTGGACGTGGGACCCACTAGTGCGAAAAGTTCGGAAAAATTCGGCCAATTAGGTTAAATTCCGGATACTGTGTGAAATTTATCGGGTGTTAAGAGATAAGTAGAGGATGTGAAGTGATTGATGTGAGAGGAAAAAGAAAGATAAGGATGCATTTATGGGGGTGACAAGTGTCACCATGACATTGGTTGGACTTTATGATTTACTATTCACTATTTTGACCTTTTGACTAATTGAGTAAATATCTCAAAAAAATTGCTCAAAATTCACTCTTTCTTACCTCCTTATGGCTGGCCCTCTCAAGCTCAAGAAAGGAAGAAAAAACTTCTTCAAATCTTGATTTCCTCTTGCTCCAATTCCATAACTCAACCAACTAAAGTTGTTTCCACTCCATAAAATCTTTGTAGTTGGTGTTAGTGGTTGGTTTTGTGAAGTTTTTGGAAGAGCTAAGGTGTCCAACATCTCCCTCTCTCTTGTTTACTAGGTAAGTGAAGCTTACACTTCCTCCTATACTTAATGATGTTTAAATTGTGCCTAATGGGAGCCAAAGTGGTGGATTATGTGATTTATTTCTTGGTTTGAGTTGATTTAGTGAAGTTTTTATTTTTTTGAGGAATTTTCTGGTTTAATGTGATCATGGTGTTGTGGTTGTTTATGATGGTTGATAATGAGGGGTTATGACTCTAGTGAGTGTGAATTGTGGTTAAATGCAATCAATTTTGGATTTGGTGTGAAAAATGGAAAGTTAGGGTTCATAAAATCCCAATTCTGTCCGGTTTTAGATCACTGGGTTAGAGACCGAATTAGACTTTTCTCAAAACATGAAAGTTGTAGGTATTGATGTGTTTGAGGTGCCTGTAAAATTTCAGGTCATTTGGATGAGTGTAGAATGAGTTATGCCGTTTTTACTGTAGCTGTTCTGTTTTGATCAGAATGCGAAAACTGCGATAGTAATTGGCCCTTTTGACTGGAATTGGTTTGGATTTTGAAGTTGGTGTCTTCTGATGAAATGTATCTGGATGTCTTAGCTAACTTATGCCTTTGGAATTTCGGCATTTGGACTTGTATGGACTGAGATATACCGATTACAGTTTTCTGTGTTTTGCAAACCTGTTTTGGTGATTCTGGTTTAGTGTTTGGCATTTTTGACCTAGTTGGGCCAGGAACTGGATTGAGTGACCTTCTACATTGTTGTAGCCCTGTTTCATAGCTTCGAAACGGTGGGTCTTGCACCCCCATCCGATAACCGTAGTGAAAGTGGTGTCATTACCGCATTATGAGGTCAAATACGTTTTTTTTGTTAAGGCCTAAGTTAAAGCCATTTCTTAATTTCTGGTTACCTATGATGCTTATATATGCATATGAAACCTTATTGGGGTTGTGGTTGGCATTGGTTTATGACTCGTTATCGAGTCTCTTTTAGGGCTTGCTTTCATTTCGGTTGTTTCCTAGTTAACTTTTGTACTTGTACCACTTTGAGCCTAGTGAACGGCTTTTGGGAAATGAGATGAATTTTGTGTGAGATGTTGGGACTGATTTGAGGATAGAATGAAGCCTTAATGGCTGGAAAAGTAAGAAATTTAGGGGAAGTGCTGCCCGATTTTCTAGGCCGTTTGGTTCCTTTAAGTTGGGTTTGCCTTTTGGTAGAATGAAAGGCTTTTGGGTTGTTTGCGCCTAGGTCTTCATGCTACCTTTTCGTTTCCAAGAAAATCATGTTTTGCACCCTTGCATTAGTAATTATTTGGCGAGGCATACGACTAGTAGTCGAGCCTCACATGTGCATTCTGTTTACTCGATTCTGGAAGTAAAACCTTCAATTGGTTTATTTTGATTATTTTAGGGTTTCTTGGCGATTAAGGCCAATCTGAAGTGAAAACTTTTGAAGTTGAGCCGGTGAGTGTACCACTCCCCTCCATTGCTGTTTAACTTGATTTTTGCTCTGCAATCTGTTTAATTGTTGGAGACGAGGGTGTACTTTATCACACTCGTTCTCTTGTCTGTCCATATGCCAATTTTGAGTGCCTATCTGAATCTGTTATCTGTGTCTGCATCTGTTCGGATTTCTATGACCTATGAGCTCAATCCTGTGGCTAAGTTATTCGAGTCGGGCCGGCAAGGGCCTGGACGATTAGATAACGAACCACGGTAGTCTGTTCGGGGATTTTGGGTATTGAGACCCTTGATTCCAGGTATACTCGAGTATTACCATTTCTGTTCGGTTACGGTGAGCGGGCCCGGTAAAGGGGTGTTTGGTGGACGGAATTCGGTGTAAAGAGGGGTCTACGGACGCATTGGTTCTATATACGTTGACGGAGAGTCAACCGATTTGGATCAAGTACGGCGCTGGAAATTTGGCTCCTGAGAGCCACCCGTATCCTTCTGATTTGAATCCTTGGTTCCTTTGCTTTACATCTAGCATGTGTATCTGATTTTGTAAAATGTGAAATGCCATGATTTTTCTGCTATATGTTTGGTACCTCATTGAGCGCAAGCTCACCCCTTTCTGTTCCTTTTGTTTTCCTTACAGGAAAATAAACCCCTTTTGGTCTGGATTTGACAAATGGCTGCCAAATTGAGCTAGTCGAACATATCTTTTGTATAGCTCATGTATTAAAACCCTAAGTGTACTTTTGGGGCGTTTTCTCTTTTGATTTGGCAAACCATGTGTATATATTAACTTTTGAAAACTTTTGTATGTCATTTTGATTTGTAAACGCTAAAGTTCAGATGTGAATGTTTGTTAGCTATTTCGGTTGGGTTCTGACGGGTCGGTTACTATTCATGGCCGACTCCGGATTTCATTTTTTTTATTTTGGGTTATTTTACCATTTTGACTTGTTTACGCTCGTTTGTAAGTTCCGGATCGCTATAGATAGTTCTGGTCTGCATCGTTAGTCCTGGCGAGAGCTGGGCAGGCAGTCCGCTCACCCCTTTGGTTCGCCTTAGGGGAAAGTGGGGCTGTCACAAAATCAAGTGTTGAGGCATCCGCTGTGAGGTCCTCTTGAAGGTCCCCTTGAGTGCTTGAGCAAATAATAATTGGCTATGACATACTATCACTTATAAATCCCTTGTTAACAAGGAATATTGTACACTTGTACAATCTAAGAAAATATCATGAAAGAGAGCCTTAATTGCTCGTAAATCGAGTCTCAAAAGAGGTTTAATAACACAAGAAAAACTGATTTTCCCCTTTGAAATCAAGTGTAAAATAGTCAATCAATATTGAAGGGTAGTGAAGAGTTTCTAAAAACTCATTTCCCTTGGAGTAGGAAAATTTCAATTTTACATGTCAAACTTAGAAAAACCAGAACGTGCACCCAAAAGGTCCAAAATTGGAAAACTTTATACCGTTGGAATCTTGGTTCAAAGTACTAAAGTTCCTAGAAGACACTTTTCCAAGATTATAAACGAAAAACGTTCAAATTTCAGCTCAAAGTGGCTGACTTGAGCATACAAGACAGTTTCGGTCATATTTTTCGGCAAACTTTGAAAATTCAAAAAAATTCACAGAAAGGGAACTGGCTTCCAAAATTTGTAATACAATAAGAAGTCCAATATAGGTTTCAAACACAACACAACACATAGAACTAAATTTGAAGTTTTGAGCGTCAAGATATAGTAGCTCAAAGTTTGTAAATTTTCACTACTAAACGGTGAATTTTCCAGGTTTGAAAGTAAATTTTGAGACATCATTTGGGTATCAAAATGGTCTTAGAATAACACCAAATTTGGTACAATTTGACTTCCATATGAGAGTTATTCCTCTATAAAATTTCATTTGAAAACTCGGACGGGAAGGTAGTTAACAAAACTACCAAATTTCAAGGAATTTCTATGACAAATCTGCCTTCTTGCTTCCTTTTCCTATTTCAAACATTTTGCCCAATGAAATGAACTCCAATTTGGTTTATTGATGACACTAAGGTCCAGGAAACATCTAATATATATTTGGTAGGTGTTTGACACCAAAAGTTTTGAAACAACATGTCCCAAGTCAGACTAGACCAATCGGCTAGCAAAAATCAGGATTTTTCAGCTTTGGTACAGTTCGGGAATTGGACTATATCTCACTCTATACAACTCAAAAATTGAGAATGGTTGGTGGAGTTTGAAACTAGATTCAAAAGGCTACATTTCATCAGAACAAATCATTTTGAAATTCGGTTTGCAAATGAGAGAAAATAGAGCCACAAGTTGCAGCTTCTACTCTGCTCTTGGTTGAACAGTTATACAGGACAGCTGACTTTGATCGATCACTACAGATGACTCAGTTCAAATTAGAAGGTGAATTATACACTGTTAGAAAACTATGGATGTCTAGTTTTGAATGCCGCTGACAGCAGTCAATTCCGACATCCGGACAGAGAGATACATTTGCTCAAAGAACACTGCCAGTGGACACTGCTACACGAATTTTCCAGATTTGTTCTTGCCAAAATTCAATTTTTTATCCAACCAATTCAAATGATTTTTGGTAGAAAATTTCTACACAACATATATACATCAGTTTCAAAGTCATTTGAGCATCAAAATTTTGAACTAAAGCCACAGTAAAAATAGGACAGATTTCGGTCAGCTTTCCTATGAAATTTCCTTCAATTCTATGTCCATAATCATCCTAAACAACACTTAAACAACTCAATTCAAGCATTATATCATCACATCAGCCCATACAACCAAGGTGGGAATTCATAGAGCCCACATCAACCATTCCAATCCAAGTACTAACAACAATAATGAAGCTACAAGCTTCAAAGCTAAGATTAAAACCCAAAAAAGCCAAGGATAAAAGGTTGGATGATTACCTCCTAGATTTAAGAGAAAAACCAGAAATTTTTGTCCCAAAAACTCCTAAGAAAACCGGCAAGATGAAGTCCCTCTTCTAGCTTAAGTGAATCTTCAAGTGGTTTAAAAGTTGTGTGATGATTTGTGAAGATTTTGGTGCAAGAATGGAAGTGAAATTTGTGAGGAGCTTTTCTTCTTCCCTTGGAGGTTCAGCCAGCCTTGAGGGTGAGGAGAGAGAGAAAGAGCTGATGAATAAAACTTCCCTTGGAAGCTTAAGTGTTTATGGTTAAAATTTGAGCAAAAGTCAACTGTGAATAGTACTCGTGCGCGCGCGTTTCGTGTCCGTTTTCTCTTGGGTTTGTTTCACTTGTACACTAAATCTCTAATGTACTTCCTTTAACATTATAATTATTCACTCTTAATAGTTTAGAATAAATTTATTAAATCTTCATTGGGTCGATTTGACACAAAAAACGCGACCTTCCAATTCGCGCGTGATAAAGCGAAAGTTAAAAGAAATTCTTGTAACGATAATATAAGTAACTAATACTAGGGTAAATAATCATAAAAATAACTATTTTAAGACTAAAGCATGAATCCTCAAATCTCCAAGTTCATTGCACTCTCAGATGGAATATTGGCTCGAAACGTGTATTCGCTATTTCTTACTATATGAGCTTTTGAAAATTAAATTTACTAACGGGACGTTTTAAAAAATATAATAAGATATAGTTCCATATAAATGGATTTAAAATGGTTGAAATAAATTATTTAGAGAAAATGGGTGAATAAATATTTAAATAAGCCAGTAATATAAGATAAAATAAGAAAATTTTTGGATCCTCACATGACCTCTGCTGTGATGACCCATCTCTCCCTAGGGCGTACCCTAGGGTTTAGTGGACTGCCTGTCCAACTCTTGTCAGGACTCACTCACTCACATCAAATAAAAAGGGTGCAACCTCAATAATAAATGAAATAATAGTTCCCAAGTTTGGAACATACAAATACATTCATTTCTATCTCAACCATCCATACAATTTCAAATATATCACAAGTTTTAAGTTCTCAATACATTCAACCCTAATCGAGCGACTAATGCGAGTACAATTACAAAATTTCCAAAAAACTAGATTATGCTAACCTGTACCAGTCTCACGCCTCGCTCGTATCCCCTGTAAGGAAAACAAATGGCATGGAATGAGCTAAAAGCTCAATGAGGTTCCAAATAGCAAGTTGACCATTATTTAAAAGGACAAGTAAGCGAGCATAACAAGTTCATAAAAGTGAGCAATAGCTCTTCAAGTAGCAAATCTCAAAATAAGCGAATGTAAAGTTTTTCAAAAGAAACAATAACCCGATAAGTAATAATCATGTTAAAGGATAAGGATACGGATAGCTTGTAGACACCAAATTTTTGATTTGTTAACTTTATTTGTTTGATTAATTTAATCTTAACTTTATTTATTTCAAATCTAGGGTTTTTCTGTATTTTTGGTTTATTTTATTTTTGTTTTATTTTATTTTTATTTTTATTTTATTCTAGTTTATTTTATTGTTCATTTTGGGTTTTCATACTAAATTTCAAAAAAAAAAGGGAAAAGAGGAAAAAGAAAGAAAAGAAAAAGAAAAATCTTAGCTTTGTTGTCTTTTATTCCTCATTTTGTTCATTTTATCCAATTTTATTGTTTGTTTTTCTTTGCTGAATATTATTTTTTGTTTTATTAAATTATTATTAAAAAAAACTATTTCATTACAGAGGCCGTCGGATGGCCAAGAAAAGGTTTTGAGAGGAGATTGATTGCTAGCCATTGAGAGCAGGGTTTTAGGGTTGTGAACTTGATATAAAAGCTGGAATTAAGCCACAGCGAAAGGGGGGAGAGGTTTTTAGAAAGCAACAAAAAGAAAGGGAGAGAGCAGAGAGAGGTGAAAGAAGAGGAAGCCGCAGACGGGGCTGGGGGAGAGTTTTAGCTGCTGAAAAAACATCGAGGGAAGAACTGAGGGTTTTAGCAAGGGCAAGAGGTAGAAGAGGTGAACGGCTGAGGAAAGACCAGACAGCGCGAGAAAGAGTAGGGAGGGGCGAAGCAAGAGGTAAGAATCTATAGCGGCTAAGAAAGAAAGAACCGAGAGTGAAACAGAGGGAGAGGGTTGCGAGGAATTTTGGGAAGAAAGAAGGGAAAAGCTACGGCTGAATGAGGAGAAACCATAGGGAAAAGGCGGCTGGAAAATCTGGGGAGGTCGGCTAGGTTTTAGGAAAAGAGAGCTTGAGAGGATTAAGAGAGGAGCGTGTGGCGGCTGGGCTAAGAAGAAAGAGACCAAAGAGAGGGTGACGGCTGAACAAACCAGAGGAGAGGAAGAGCTTCAGGCGAAGGAAAGGGAAGGGAAAGCCCGAGCACCAAATTTGCAGCTTCGAACCTCTACAGTGGAAGCAATCTTTTCATCCACTCTGTGTTCCTGTCTCCACCAGAAGTTAAAGGTAATCTCTTGTATCCTTAGTTGCTCATACATCATCAGAGTTGACACACAAAACGCAGAAAATTTGGCTGCTGGTATGATGAACATGTCTTGAAACTCAGCGATAAACGTGTATCAGTTTCCTGGGTTGCTGTTTTTTTCGTGTTTGTACAATATTGATGCTGGGTTTGGTGTTAAGTGGAGTAGGCTACAGATTGTCTTTAGTTTGTTTGAAGCCTGGGTTGCGTAATCTTCTCATTTGATAATGGAATCCGAAACTGGTGAAAATTTTTCCGAATGAACTTGATTTACGGCTTAGACTTGTGTTTAAAATGGAGATCTGGGTATATATGTGAATTGGGATGATAAATCAATGAGTTTTTATTAGAATCTTGTACGAAATATTTGGCGTGGGATGAGCTGCAAACTTTACAGCAGAAATCTGAATCTCCTGGCCCCCTTTTGTCTTGTTTTCTTATGTCCGCATGCTTGATTCTTGTGTGTAATGATGGTCTTATGAATGTTGGGTTTCAAAGCAGGGCTCAAAGTCTTTGCAAAACCGTCTGTGGTGGCTAAGCAAAAAGCTGTTGCATTTTTCTGTGCTGTTTGTAGACACCAAATTTTTGATTTTTTTAACTTTATTTGTTTAATTAATTTAATCTTAGCTTTATTTGTTTCAATTTTAGAGTTTTCATTTATTATTATTATTTTATTTTATTTTATTTTTATTATTGTTATTTATTTTATTTTTGTTCTAGCTATTTTTGGCTTCACATTAAATTTCAGGAAAAAAACAAAAGAAAAAGAGAAAAGAAAAAAGAAAAAAAGGTGAAAATGACAAGTGGGACTACATGCACTTGGACAAGTGTCTTTTCTATATTTTAGACAACTAAGCACCTAAGGGGTGAGGTGTTAGGGACATTTGGGAAGTTAAGAAATTTTTGGGGGTCAAAGTAGAATTTTGTGAGGGCTAAAAAATAATAAATAAAAAAAAACAGAAAAGGGCTTCGTCTGAGGAGAAGCTTGGCCGGACAACAAAAAGAAAAAAAGAAAACTGGAAAACTGGGGAAGCTTGGCGGCTGAGAGTCAGAACTGAGAGCAAGAAAATAAAAAAGCTTCGGGCGAAGAAGAAAAAAGGCAGAGGGAGAAAGGGGGCTGAAGGGGTTTTGCAGATGAAGAGCAAAAATAGGAGGAGGGCTAGGAAGAAGCTAAAGAAGAAACAGAGAAAATGTCTTCGGCTAAGGAACAGAGGTGACGAAAAAAAAATCAGAAAACAAAGAAAAAACAAGGGAGCTTCATTTGGCTGGGGAGAGAGAGAAAGTCTTGGGCTGGAGGGTTTTGAGAGAATAAGGGGCGGCGGACAGAGCTAGGAAACAGAGAGCTTGGCCAAGGAAGGAGGAAGAAAATTGCTTCGGCAAGGTTGAAAAAGGGGCAGCAAAGAAACAAGGGAAGGAAGGCCTAGTCTCCAAATCAGTAGCCAGCAGCAGCGGGAGCCATGGCGCTTTTCGCCGTCCAGCGCACCTCAGCCACCCTTTTTCGGCCTCACCGTATCATCTCCTCCTTGCGCCCGATTCACTGTCCCTCTCCCTAATTCCCATAACGAAACCTCAGAGGAAGCGTGGATTCCGTATAACATCTTAACCCGGAACAGAATATCCGGGTCGGGCTACTCTCCTCCATGGACCGCCACACCAAGGTGGAGGGGCACGGCAGAAAAATCTGCACGCCTGCCGCTCGTGCTGCCAGGATCTTCCAATCGACACGGGAGCTGGGCCACAAGTCCGATGGCTGGAGCGAGCGGAGCCATCAATCGTTGAAGCCATTGGTACCGGCACTGTCCCCGCCATCGAACTGCCGCACTCGCAAGGAGTCTACCATCATTGAAGCTCACGTGGGATTTGTGAGGCCCCAGTTCGTTCTACGTTGATATATTCATTAATTGGGCGGTAACGTTTGGTTTTGGAGTATTTCGAAAACCCTAAGTAGGGATTAAGATTTAAACCCTAAGTTCCGGTTAAGATTGAAAACCCGTTTTTTTCTACATTTTCTTTATTAGAAAATTCCCCAGATAATTTTTATGAGTAAATATAGTTTTTAGATGATTTTTCTAGTATTGGTTAGATTTTGAGAAATTAAGAACGTATATCGGACGTGGGACCCACTAGTGCGAAAAGTTCGGAAAAATTCGGCCAATTAGGTTAAATTCCGGATACTGTGTAAAATTTATCGGGTGTTAAGAGATAAGTAGAGAGTGAGATATGATTGATGTGAGAGAGAAAAGAAAGGATAGGAATGCATTAATGGTGGTGACAAGTGTCACCATTTCATTGGAGAAGACTTAAGAATTACTATTCACTTTCTTGACTTTTTTGACCAAACGATTAAATATCCAAAAATTGCTCAAAAATCACCATTTTCTTCCTTGTGTTGGCCGGCCCTTTCTCTCTCAAAGAAGAAGGAAATTCTTCAACTTTCAAGCTTCCAATTGGACCAAAATCCACCAAATCAAGAGTTTAAGTTAGTTTTACTCCATACAATCTTTCCTTTTGGTGATATTGGTTGGTTTATTGAAGCTTTTTGGAAGAGCTAAGGTGTCCATCATCTTCCTCTCTCTTGTTATTAGGTGAGTGATGCTTCAACCTTTCCCCTATACTTAATGATGGTTTTTTTGTGCTTAATGGTGGCTTGAGTGATGGAATATATGATTTATTTCTTGATTTGAAGAGTTTTGGTGAAGTTTTTATTTTATTGGGAATTTTTCTGGTTTAATATGAATGGGATGTTGTGGCCGTGTATGATGAATGGTAATGGACTATAATGACTCTAGTGGGTGTGAATTGTGGATAAATGCAACCAATTATGGATTTGGATTGGAAAATGAAAAGCTAGGGTTCATAAAACCCCAATTCTGTCCGGTTTTGGATCATAGGGTTAGAGGCCGAATTTGACTTTGCTCAAAACATGAAAGTTGTAGGTATTGATGTGTTTGAGGTTCCTGTAAAATTTCAGGTAATTTGGATTGATGTAGAATGAGATATGACGAAATTACTGTAGCTGTTCTGCTTTGGACAGAATGCGAAAACTGTACTGGTAATTGGCCATTTTGACTGGAATTGGTTTGGATTTGGATGTTGGTGTCTTCTGATGAAATGTAGCTGGACGTCTTAGCTACCATATGCCTTTGGAATTTCGGCATTTGGACTTGTATAGACTAAGTTATAGTCATTAAAATTTTATGTGATTTGCAAACCTGTTTTGGTAATTCTGGATTTGTATTTTGCATATTTGACCTAGTTGTGCTAGGATTTGGACTGAGTGGCCTTCTACATTGTTGTACTCCTGTTTCTTAGCTTCGAAACGGTGGGTCTTACACCCCCATCCGATAACCATAGTGAATTTGGTGCCATTACCGCATATTGAGGTCAAATACGGTTTGTGATTCTGGTACGTTTTTGGAAAGTTTATGGCTGGAACTTTGGCTTCACATTTGACTGAGTTACAAGCTGTTTGGGCTTCCGACCAAAACACCAAACTTATAGCCCTATATCAGGGCTTTCTAACGCCCTTGGAATTTCATGAATCGGATTTATAAAACCTGAGATATAGCCGAGCAAACAAGGCCTGCCCGTGAAAATGACCAGAAATCTGTTTTGGTCCTGATGACCAATTTCCGTTCCGAATTTTGATTGCCGACCTTCATGAAAGTTGTTCCATTTGGAATGAACTATCTAACTGCCAATTTTTAGCTCTTTTGACCATGTGTAGCATAGAAAACAGTTAGCACTCAAAACTGACCATTTGTGCATTGGCCAGATTTCGTAAGTGATTGTGTTTGGTTCATTTGGGACTAAAGCCTCCAGTTTCAGTTCTGGATGTCTTCATAACAGTTGTTGTTCATCCTTTAAGCTTCGATTTGGCATCTCATCCGCCTTAATCCGATATTCGTAGCTCAACTTATGGGTGAACTAGAAATGAGTATCAAATCTGCCGTTTCCGTTTCCGTCTGTCATATTTACGTGCGTGCGTGTTGTTTTGCCGTTTTGCTTGTTTTGGGCATGTTAGTGGCCGTTTGTGATAAAATCTTCTATTTTAGACAGCGGTGAGCTAGGCGGAGCCGGTGGGGCCCACTACTAGCGAACGCGCGAAGCGATTTTGCTTCCGTACTACTTTTGGTATTTTGAGTAAGTATTCAGGCCGGTTTGGTGTGTTTTCTTTGCTATGTGTTTGAGATATGTAAAAAGGGCACTTAGGCGAGGGTGTACTTTATCGCACTCGACCTAAACCCTAATTTGAATGTATAATTGTACTTGGCATATGTATATGAACCTTTTGGAACCAAAACCCTTGAGCTTGTGGCTCGGGGCGACTTTCGAATAAAGTTTGTGAAGTTTGCAAAGTTTGTGATTTTGAATAATTTTGTGAAGTTTGTGAGTTTGGGGCGAACTCTTGACCTGGTTGGACTATTCGAGCCGGTTAGGGCTTGGTCGAAGGCAGTCCAACTTAGTCTGAGGTCACCAAGTTTGTAGGTTCATTTTATGAACCAATTTTGTGAATCCGGTTCACCGAGAAAGTGACCAAGCTTGTGACCCGAGCTTGTGACTCAGGCTCAAGTTTGTGATTTCGTTCGCCCGGGCAAGTTTGTGAGGTGAATGGCCAGTGAGGGTGATAAGGTGTCGGTGGGTGTACAAGTGAAGTTCTACGGACTATTATTTGCGGTCGACGGAGTGTCGGCAGGAGATCACGCATGGCACATGAGTTGGCTTTGGAGCCACCTGTATCCTTACTATGTGATGTTACTTTTCTGCTTTTGCTTTACTCTTATTGTGTAACAGTTACGTGAAATTTATGCTTTTGCCCCTGTTTACTTACTAAGCATATAGCTTACCCCATTCCTTTTGTTTTCCTTAGCAGGGGCCGACGCGGGGACTTTTGGCTCGTATACTAGTATAGTTAGATTGGCTTGTAATAGTTGAACAGTTAGGATGTTTGTTTTTCCTTTGGTGGTTTGACTCGATACTTTTGGAGAATGTAATTATAACTCTTTTGGGGTTGTATATATTGTATTTAGTGCTCTTTCGAACTTTAAGTTTTGAGTCCTGGCGCGAGCTAGGCAGGCGGCCCGCCGATACCCTTGGGTTCGCCCTTGGGAGAAGTGGGGTCGTCACAGGATTAGCACTGTAAGTTTTCCGTTTCTTCCTTAATTATCTGAATTCAGTTTTCGGATTCTTGAAGCTCTGGTTGCTTATTTTTCTGAATTCGTTCGTTCTTAGCCGCCCGAAGCTTTATTTACAAATCTCGCGATTATGCACGTTTTACTGATGATTGGGCTGAAATCTCTTGATTGTTGAACAATTTTGGAGTTTGATTAACTTCAATTCAAGCAAAAAATTGATGAAACTTTTAATGCTCCTAATCTGCTCGTTGAAATGGCCAACCGAAACTCCAGTTCCAAGAATGAATTGATTTCTGTTTTTGCATAACATCCGGCCAGTTTAATGCTTGTTAAAACATGATAGTTGATAGTTAGAGCAAAATGGCCGAATCTGAGGTTGTAGAAGCTTACCTTCAGTCACAATTGAAGAGGATAGATTCAGCGAACCATTGGTTTGCAAAAGAAAAAAATCTGGAACTTGTAAATTGACCCCGGAATGTTTTTTTCTTTAATTTCGACCCCAAAGTCTTCATGATTCCTCCAATTAAGTCCCTATTTTGTTGTGTTTGAACCCTTTGATATTTCCCCTTATTCTGATATAGCCCAAAATCTGGGAAAATTGAACTAATTTTACCCTTTTAAGTTTAATCCTCTGTTTGCATATTTTGTGTGAATAGATTAATTCTTGTTTGTAGGTTATAATTGAGGTTTAATAATTTTATTTGATTTTATCATGTTGGGTTCAATAAAACAAGTGATGTGGGCTAAGAGTTTTTTTTTTTTTGTTGTATGGGTTTAAGAAAGTGGGTTAGTTCATGATTTTGGGGTTTTGATTTGGGCCAAGGGGTAGAAGCCCACCGGTTTTGTTGGTTAATCTTTGGGGCCAAAATAGCAGATTGGCCTACTTCTCTTACCTTGGGTTTTCGGTTGGGCTTGGAAGCTTTTGGCCCAAACAAATAAAGGAAATGGCCCAATGTTTTGGTCCATTAGGAAACCAGAAAACGTTTTTGCAAATCAGTCCCTGAATTTCTTTTTAACTGCATTGTGGCCCTGGACCTTTTCAACTTCTGTCAATTCGGTCTTTAATTTAATTGCAAATGAGTCCCTGAACTTTATTTTTCTTTAAAATTTGACCCCAAAGCTTTGTTAATTGTTGTAATCAAGTCCTTCATTGTTTTAATTTCTTGAATGTAGATTGTTTATATGATTTAATTGATTTAATTTCATGATTCATTTTTATCTTTTGTGATTATTTTCTTGATTAAAGTGATGCCTTGATGCTTTTATTATTTTGGAGGGTAAATTAGTAATTTCACTACGTTAGAGCTCCAACTCAAGGGAGGTATAACTTCTTTTATCTTTTTTTGCATCTCCTACGTGATCCAACGTGCTAAGTGAATTGCATGTCTACTTGCTTTACTAGTTTTGCCTTAATTCCTTTTATTTCATTTATTCTTGCTTTTCATTAAGTTGTTCATTATGGGGTATGTGTACACCTCTTGGCTTGTAATAGATAGGGCTTGGAGGAGCAATTGATGAAGACCTATTGAAGACGTGTGCCTAACTAACAAATGTAATAGGTTTATTAGTTAGATTGCTTGCTATGTGTTAACTTGCTTTATTAGGTTCTTGCATCTAGTCGAGCATGCTAAATGTTATGTGCTATGTGTTTATAAGTGTTTGGCATGTCTACTTGCTTTCCATAGCCTGAATGAATGTGATGGATGAATGTACGTTTCCACTAGTCCAACGCTAGTCGGAATTCATAGAATGGGCTAGTCCAACGCTAGACCTTTAGGGACTTCCCCTCGTTAGTACATGTTTGCATGTTCATTACATGTCATGCATTCTTTTTAGTTTTATCATTTTGCATGCCCCTCGAACCCCTTTTCCCTCCATTTTAGGATTTTTGCATTTCATGCTAGTTATAGGGTTCATTTGCTTGAGAGTCCCCTTAAATATGGGATATAGACGAGTGTGGCTTTTTCTAAGCCTTAGCACGCTTGTATTCCCTCTATAAAAGGGCAAATTGAGTCATGATTTAGGTCTCCCCGTACCCAATATGCATGAATTCCCTAGGCTCATGCATTTTTAAATCCACTCTACCATTTTATACCCTCATCACACTTTCATTTTTCCTCCCATTTTGCACACGTGCACCTTTATGTTTCTTCACTTGCACACAAACACTTTTATTGTCACTTGCACACATGCACATCATATTATCATTTCACATACCGTACCTTGCCCACTCACGTGCACATTTTCATTTACACATTATTGTCTTTTATTATTTTTTCAAACTCATGCCTTCACATTGCATACATGCATTCCATTCATTTGCATCCCACTTGCATTATTCGTGACTTCTTCAAAGGATCGTTATTGGGCTTCACAATTAATGTGATTGGCACCACTCAACCTTTGAAGAGAAATTTCCCTCAATACCCCTAGGTTTAGGGTTTGCATTAATGTAGTGCATCCAAATGTAATAAATTCTTTGGTTAAAACAAGAAAATCTTTGATTAAATCATGCAACTAGCCTTGGCTAGGTCAAAGGGGTGCCTTGGATTTTATCCTTGCCTTCCCCTTTGTCAAATGTGACTCTCGAACCTTTTTCTTTGGTTTACGTAGACTAGGAGTCGTTTAAAAAGGGTTTCTCACTACTTTTTCCTATTTTTCTCTAAAAAATACATTTTTTAGGTGAATTGGTACACCTTAACTCATTACCAAGTGGCGACTCCGTATTTTTCAAAAAACCCTTTTTAAACTATAATTTTGGGTCAAATCGTCGCATTCTCAAACCCCCATTTAGACCTACTTTTCTTTTAAATCAAAATTCATTTTTCAATCACAAAAATACATTTTTTAAACCATTTTATTTATTTATCAAAAAATGGGGCGCGACACTGTTTTTCTTCTTCGTGGCCGCTCATTGAGCTTTTACACTTAAGTTTCATGCTTAATCTGGTGTTGAAGGGAAGAAATGGAAGGTTTGGTGTTAAGTTTGCGTGTTTGAGTCCCTAAAACATTTGAATCATGTTCCAATACTTTGCTGAAAAATGAACAACCAAATTGCCGAACCATTCTCGTACATTTTTCCAGAATTTTTGCATGATCTCTTTCCAAGTTGTCTGCTTGTTTCGATGGTGGTGATTATGTAGTTTGCATAGCCTAAAGTTGTAGGGTTGATTTTGAACAATATCCAATCCAAGTTGTGATCAAGAAATCTGCGTTTGGAGACGGAAATTGCAGCAAGTTTTTTTCTTTTGTGGTTGCAGCCACTTCATCCGTGGTCTTGCATGATTCAGATTCAATGTTTGCATGATTTCTTCCTATGTCTTTGGTTGTTTGAATGTCAAATTTATGTCTTGTTGTTTAGTTTAAAGTTTGAATGTCAGATCAATAAAACTTCGATTAAAGTATGCGTTTGAGTCTGAATTTGGTGTTTGAAAGTAGAAAATGCAGCAGTTTGGTTTGTTTTGTTGCAGAAGCTTCTTGCCTTCTTTTGTTACATGAAACTTGCAAGAAAATATTCCAAGAATTCCATTGCTATTAAGTTGTAGCCATGTTTGATTGGAGAGGGATCAGAATGCTGCATGAATTTTGTTTACCGAAATTTGCTTGGAGTTGCGGAAGCTCGCGTATGATAACCATAGCAGAAATGGCCGAAAGAAATGGTTTCAGTTGTTTTGGCCGAAAAGCTGGAGATTGCATGCATGCAAATGTTTTCCAAAAGTTGCATTTTGGCCCCTCAAATCTCTCTTTGTTTCACCATGACCCAACTAATTGAATATTTTCATCAATTTGATCCTTCGCAGCTTTGATTTTTGCAACTTCATTGCTTGGTTGCTTTAATTAATTACCATATTTTGTTTAATTGCACTCAATTCGTGATTTTAAGAGCTTTATGACCAAGTGAGCTCGTGTTTGGCATATTTTCTTTAAAGTTCTCAAATAAATTGGTACCTTGACCTTTTCTTTTATTTTGGAGGATAAATAAGTGATTTCACTCCATTTAGGGCATCAACTCAAGGGAGGTACACCCTAATCCCTTATTTCTTACTATATTTGACTCTATGTGCCCTATGTGACTTTACATGTGTGATTGTATGCTTCTTGAATGTTCTTTATTCATTTAATTTATTTATTCATTTGCTTTATTGGCTTTGTATATTTCTTTTAGCCCAATTTTTGATCATTTGAAAGGCACTTGAATGCCAAAATTGTAATAGTTAGGGATTTAATTGTTTTATTCCATCTTATTCCCCCTTTTAGATTGTAGTAGGCATTCTCCCCCAATAATGTAATAGTTAGGGCCTCAATTGCCTTATGTGTTGTGCATGCTTACGTGTTATGTGTTACTTGCTTTATTAGGCTTTTGCATTTAGTCGAGCATGCTAAGTGTTATGTGCTACGTGTTTATAGGTGATTGGCATGTCTACTTGCTTTCTATAGTCATAGATGAATGTGATAGATGAATGCACGTCACCACACTAGTCCAACGCTAGTTGTGGCTCGTTGTCCCGTTTTCCACTAGTCCAACGCTAGTAGGAATTCATAGATAAGGGTTAGTCCAACGCTAGACCCAATAGGCCGTCTCCTCTTGTTAATACATACTTGCATGTTTCACTACATTTCATGCATTCTTCTTAGTTTTCTATCATTTGGCATGCCCCTCCAACCCTTTCCGCTTCATTTTAGGTTTTTGCATTTTCATGCTAGTTATAGGGTACATTTGCTTGAGAGTCCCCTTTCGGTAAGGGAAACGAGCGAGTGTGGCTCCAAAATAGCCTTAGCACGCTAGTTCTTTCTTCTAATCAAAAGAAAAATTAAAGTCGTGAAGTTAGGAGTCATCCCCGTACCCGACTTGATGCATTCCTCTAGGTTCATACACTTTCATTTGTATCATACCACTTCCTCACCTTTTTTATCCACATTTTTTCACTACTTATATTCTTCTCAAATCCACATGACATGTTTGCACATTTTCTATCACTTACCTCACAAATTGCACCCAATTGCACTTATATATTTTATACTATATTTTCATCCACTTGCACACAAGCACCTTTATTTTCTCAATTGGCACCCATGCACTTTTCTTATATTTGCACACATGCACGTTTTCTTACATTTTCACACTTGCACTCATACTTGAGTCTTCATTTGCATCATTCGCGACCTCTATGATGACTCTCCTTATTGGCCACCACAACTCATGTGGTTGGGACCAAAAAAAGCCTCATAAGAGACATTTTAGATTTAGGATTGCATTTTTCTTTTTTTCGCATCCATTTAGTCATATCCAACATGCAACACATACTTTGGGTAGACGAATTAGGAAAAGAAGGGCTAAGTCACGCAACTAGCTTTAGCTAGGGTAAGGGAGTGCCTTAGGCTTTGCCTTTGCCTTCTCCCTTATCAAATGTGACCTCCGATCCCTTTCTTTGGTTACGTAGACCTAAGAGTTCTTAAAAAGGGGTTTGTTTACTTTGCTTTTCAAAAAATTCATTTTTTGGGGTGACTTGGTACACCCTAACTCCATACCAAGTGGTGACTCCATTTTTCATGCGAAAAACCCTTTTTGAACTCTGTTTGGCCAAATCGTCGCATTTTCAAGTCCCATGGCCGTTTATTTTCATTTTTCACACACGTTCACATACACACTACTTTCACTCACACACCATTTCAAAAAGTGGGGCGCGACTGTTGGCGACTCCACTGGGGACTTCCTAAGTGGGTCCAAGCATTCGATTTATCTATTCTTTTCCTTTTTCTACCCTTTTTATGTATAGCATTTCGATATTAGGGTTGCATTTTCCATTTTAGGGCCTTTTGTCTCGCGCGCGTATCAAACTATTCCCTCACTTGCGTATGTATGATTGGTTGATTGGATGTATGTTGTACTTGTTTTATCTCGCGCTTTGCATTGCATTTGGATGGGGGATATACCCTAGAGCCTTGCGTTGGTTCTTGATCCCTCCCCTCCAAACGAGCACAAGCATACGTGCATACGCTTTAATTTGTACCCCTCATTTTTTCTTTTAGTGGCTTGTCACGCCACTCCACCTTATTAGGATTTTAGGCGACCCACTTGGACGTGTGATCGTGACACGACGTGTGCATAGCACGATCCGAGAGGTCACTCAATCTTCCGCTTTAAGCTTTGGGTCAATAGCCTTTAGCTTTTAGTCGAAGGTTGAGGATTTTCGATAGATTCACTCAGACATGTAGCCGTAACACGACGTGTGCGTAGCAATGTTTGGGGAATCGCTCGAGCCACCGACAAAGAACCTTGGGATTGATGACCCTTGGTTTCCAAGTCTGAAGGCTCGGGGACCTAAAACCTATCGAGTCTAGATGCATTAGTGAGCCAATACCTCATGCATCCATGATAGCTTGCCTAGGGTAGAGTCGGCCTTATCCTGAGCTAGGGACACTATTCACGAGGGGAGGGATCCAACCCCTTTTTCCCTTTTATTGCTTTGTATTGATTGCTTTATCTCGTTGCTAAAATGTGTTATGTGTATTTATCTGCCTGAACTAACTTTTCTTGGTTTTGTGTTCCTATTGCATTCACAAACCCTTAGCAAATAAGAGGTCTGGCATGACCTTCTTTTAGAAGCCTACCCGTGTAGATAGGATATTGCACGTTTAAGAAGTTGTGGTATATTTCGTTCGTAAATTAATAATGTCATATCATTTTAGGCTTACCCTGGCAAATAAAGGGTCCCTTAGGTCATGTTTCATTTCAAATTGCATATTTTACTGCTTTAATAAACTGGCATCACGCATAAACCCTAGAAAGGGAATGCCATTTAGGTGATCCCGTGCTAGGAATAAGCCACCTTGTGTCTCGGATACTTAATCCAAGGAGACTTGCACGTTTACATTTTGTACCATCCAAAGGGGTAGTGCACAAGGTAAGGTAGGATCCGATCATTTTCATAGAGCAATCTTTGGAATATGAGCGTTTAATAATCACTTTTTGGCCATTTTATCAAAATTGGTAAAAATCCCTTGCTTAAAAGACATTAATTTGAAGAAATTCACAAGTAATCCCTCACTATTGAGACGATAAATAAATTGAGGTCAAAATCTGATTTTTAGAAGGCTCATAGACTAATGCATCGCAATAAGCCGTCAATTCCATTCAGTCCATTAGATCATTTTATTCACCAATTACATCCAGTCCATTTTATCAATTTGATTCATTTTTAGGGCAAACTAGTCGGTTTTAAATTCATTTGACCAGTTTACCCTTTTTAGGGTGATCTAATCAATTTTGAATAAATCATCCGATCCATTTCACCAGTTTACCTATTTTTAGGGCAATTCGGTCGATTTTGAATAAATCACCCTTTCACTCGATCGGTTTGATCAATTGGTTTCATTCAATTTATTTGATCAGTTTAATTCATTTTCAGGGTTATCCATTCAATTTTCAATAAATAATCAAATTTTATTCAATGCATTTTACCATTTTACCCCTTTTGCACATTATGTGTTGATCAAAACATGCAATCCATTCGGACTTTGTCCTCATCTTTGGGACAAATGTCCCTTTTTCACTCCAATTGGACAATTTTCATTTTTAATCATTCTTCGCTCAATAAGTTGATTGGATTCATCAGGTATGCTATAGTGCCTACCCCAGAGGATTGCATTTTCATGCTAGGCCTACCCTTGGCATAAAAAGGGTTCCCCCATAGGACATGCATACCGATTTTTTATTCTTACTTACTGACTCTGGGTCTTTTTCCTTTTGTTTTTCCCCTCCCCCTGCATTCATAAAATATTTCAATAAGGGGAAAATACCTTTCTATATCTGATAACAATTTTGATCTGATAAAGTTTGAAAATTACAAGTGTTACCTGATTCTTAGGCAGGCCCTACAATGTGAATTCGAAAATTCATTTGAAAGCGCTCGTGCAAAACATCTAAGGGATTTCATTGCTCAAAGAAAAAGGGGATATTAAGAGAGAAAATGTGTATACATGTGCAAAGGAATTTTGTAGAAGTTTTCACATATGTATTGCTTTTAAATTTTTCAAACATTGGCATTAATGAAGCTTTTATTCAGACAATTATTGTTTTGTATGTATATTCATGTACATTTCATTGTTTATTTTGGCTCATTGGAGATTTCATGATGAATTCTAAGAAATAAGGCTAAATTGGGATTTGTTTTCAACCTCTTGCCTGAAAACTAAAAAATGTATACATTAGATCGGTGATCCGAGCTGTGCAATAAGAGTGCTCAAAATTAAAAGAGATCACTCAGAAGATCCATGAGATGCCTTTCTCCTTCACTTAACCCCAAAATAAAATCAGTCACATTGATTGATGAATTGCAAGTTGGGGCAATCTTTGCTTGAGAAATGTCCACTGTGTCTAATTATATTCAATTCACATCTAAGTGAAAGCAAAAATGTGCATTATTCTTGTTTGTTTTGAAAATTTGGATTGATACTTTGAGCATTCTTTTCTCTACCTATACACATTTTATCATTTGCTCTCCCATTTGAGCCTTTGAAAGAATAATTTCGTTTCAAATAAGAGCCCTAATGATCACTACCCTTCATTGGAAAATTTTCAAATATCAAAAGAGGAATGGATTTTCAATGACCATTTCGCTACTTTGGTTGTCATGAGGTGTAAGAATGATACTTTGGCCGTCATTTCTACAACCTAAACACTGATCATCCCTTGCATCCTCATTTGAGCTAAAATTGGTGGTTCTTTTCAAAGCACTTACGATCGTACCCCACATTGGGGAGGGAGATTGGAGAATTTTCCAAAAAGGGGAAAAGCAAAAATGCTAGAATAAGGAGGGAACCGCAAATTAGGGAATTTTGATTCCACTTGGGTTCCAATTTTGAAAAAAAAGAAGAAGAAAAGAAAAGGAAGAGATTTGTCCGCACGGACCGCCTATGTTTCACAAAATATGGATGAACAAGGGGCTTCCTCAGTCAGTTAATTCAAATACATGCCAGAAATTTCCCATTAATGAAAGTTTCCTTTCAGAGTTATTGTAAGAAACGGAATAAAAGTCAGGCCCTCTTCTTTTCCGATCAAGCATTCTATCCCTAGTTATCCCTTTTTGAGCCTTCAGAATAAAATACTTCATTTGGCAACCCCTGAGAATCGCAAACCCCACACTGGGGTAAGTTTGAGTTGAAAAGAAAAATTTCAAGAAGTGAAAAAATGAAAGGCAACAAAATCAAAAACAAAAGGAGAAAAGAGAACCTCAATTCAAAAAAAAATAAACTGGGGCAAATTTTGTCAAATTTCAAAAGAATGGCAGAAGGCCGAAGAATCAAAAGAAGAAAGAAAATGAAAGAGAAAAAGCCTCAATTGAGCATAAACTGGGGCAAATTCTGATTTAACTCTAAAATAGGGTTGACGCAACAATGCGATCTCAGATTTTTCAAACCGTTTTTGAAATCCGCTTTCAGGCCTTAACTTTTCTAAGCACCCCACCTGACCCCATTACAAAAGCCGAAAGTCCTGACTTCTGTTCTTTGCAATGGCCCTGTCAAGAAAATTTCTGATGCCGGAAAATTTTAGCTGTAGTTCTGAATTGCTTGGGTATGGGGTTGACTCTACTCATCTTGTGAAAACCCACCAAATTGAGGGAAAGGAAAAAGAGGCGAAAAAAAATGCAAGAAAATGCAGAAAAATTCGACGCTGAAGTCCCTGGTGAATGATGGGAAAAATGCAAACAAAGTCCGAGATCTTTGAGTATGAAATAAGAGCCATTTTGGAAAAATTCAATCTTTGGTGCAATGTCCTTGAAAGTCTTATTCTTTAACTATCATTTTCAAGCCACATTACAAGCTCATAAAGTCCATCGTTGACTTATTCTTTCATGACAACCCAAAGTGAGGATTATGCTCATAAGAAATCCATCAATCGCTCATGATCATAAGAGTATAACCAGTTTTCACATATTTAGCTATCGTTTCTACCCATTCGTTGTAAGCTTAAACCTTATATGTTGACTAATTTTTCTTAAGAAATAAGGGTGACAAACTATTTTGCTTTCACGAAGACGTGATATCGAATGAGCACAAAATGAGACAAATCTTGACCTCTCATTTTCCTTGGCCACCTCAAAATCAGAAATAAAGTCACTTGATTGGTCTTGAAGATGAGCCAACTGGAAATGGTGATCCATTACCCGAAACACAGATGCTAAAAGTGAGGAAGAAATCTTCTGTAATTTGGTATTATTTCAAGAAATTTCCTTTTAGGAAACATAGTTTCTTACAGTGTTCAAATAAATGGAAAGTCATCCAAACAAGTTTTTGCAATTAAATGGCCCATACTGGGGCAAATTTTTGTTTACGAGATTTCGTGAGAATAAGCCCACACAGGGGCAAATATTTTTGTAGTTCAATTGAGGATTCCGTCCTAGAATCAAATAATGCATTTTTCAGATCAATCACGCTGTTTCTTTTCATGAAATTCAAGTGCATGTCATATTTTGGTAAGCCCCTGTGCAGGTATTCATAGTTGAAATCGACGAAAAAGCATCTGGTGATGTGGAAGGCCGATGCCGAAAAAAGAGAAGAAAGAAGGGAAAGGGCCCTACACTTGGGGCAAATTATTTTTGAAAAAATTCTCTCGAAAAATCAGAAAAATTCAAAAGTTCAAAAATCAAAAATCAAGTTCAAATTCTTGTTTCTTGGAAAATCAAATTTAATTTCTAGTTTTTGACAAATCAAATTCAATTTCTTGACCAATTGGATGGCAGGACTGGGTCTTATCCCACTGACCATTCACAAACTTCACAAAAATCACGTTGGGCCTGAATTTCGTGCCGCCAACTCCACAAAGAGCATGTTGGGCCTGGACTTGGTGCCGCCAACATCGCAAAATTCACGTTGGGCCTGGATTTGGTGCCGCCAACTTCACAAAAAATCACGTTGGGCCTGGATTTCGTGCTACCAACTCCACAAAGAGCATGTTGGGCCTGGACTTGGTGCCGCCAACATCGTAAAGTTCACGTTGGGCCTGGATTTCGTACCGCCAACCTCACAAACATCACGTTGGGCCTGGATTTCGTGCCGCCAACCTCACAAACATCACGTTGGGCCTGGACTTTGTGCCGCCAACATTCCCTTGGGCTTGAATTTTGTGCAACCAAGGCAGGCTCGGGTTTTATCCCACTGACCAAATCTCACGGCAGACTCGAGTTCATCCCACTGACCAATTCATCACTGGGGCAAATTTTTGGATGATTCTTCAAGTAAATGTTATACAGGTTCTGCATACATACCAGCATTTCATTTTACACTACCACTAGCCGTGGGTCAGTCCCACTAGTGTGCATGATTTTAGTTTTTATTCGGGCCAGTCCCATGATTTTAAGTTTATTCGAGCCAGTCCCATGATTTTAAATTTTGTTCGGGCCAGTCCCATGATTTTAAGTTTTATTCGGGTCAGTCCCATGATTTTAAGTCTTATTCGGGTCAGTCCCATGATTTTAAGTCTTATTCGGGTCAGTCCCATGATTTTAAGTTTATTCGAGCCAGTCCCATGATTTTAAATTTTGTTCGGGCCAGTCCCATGATTTTAAATTTTATTCGGGTCAGTCCCATGATTTTAAGTTTATTCGGGTCAGTCCCATGATTTTAAGTCTTATTCGGGCCAGTCCCATGATTTTAAATTTTATTCGGGTCAGTCCCATGATTTAAAGCTTATTCGGGTCAGTCCCATGATTTTAAACTTTATTCGAGTCAGTCCCATGATTTCAAGTTTGTTCGGGCCAGTCCCATGATTTAATTTTGTTCGAGTCAGTCCCATGATTTTAAGTTTTATTCGGGTCAGTCCCATGATTTTAATTTTTATTCGAGTCAGTCCAATGATTTAATTTTGTTCGGGTCAGTCCCATGATTTTAAGTTTTATTCAGGTCAGTCCCATGATTTTAATTTTTATTCGGGCCAGTCCCATGGTTTTAAATTTTATTCGGGTCAGTCCCATAATTTCCATTTTGTTCGGGCCAGTCCCATGATTTAAAGCTTATTCGGGTCAGTCCCATGATTTTAAACTTTATTCGGGTCAGTCCCATGATTTCAAGTTTGTTCGGGTCAGTCCCATGATTTAATTTTATTCGGATCAGTCCCATGATTTTAAGTTTTATTCGGGTCAGTCCCATGATTTTAATTTTTATTCGGGCCAGTCCCATGATTTCCATTTTGTTTGGGCTAGTCCCATGATGTCAAGTTTGTTCGGGTCAGTCCCATGATTTAATTTTGTTCGGGTCAGTCCCATGATTTTATATTTATTCGGGTCAGTCCCATGATTTTAAGTTTATTCGGGTCAGTCCCATGATTTTAAGTTTATTCGGGTCAGTCCCATGATTTCCATTTTATTCGGGCCAGTCCCATGATTTTAAGTTTTATTCGGGTCAGTTCCATGATTTTAAACTTTATTCGGGTCAGTCCCATGATTTCAAGTTTATTACTTTATTCGGGTCAGTCCCATGATTTTGAGTTTATTCGGGTCAGTCCCATGATTTTATGTTTATTCGGGTCAGGGGTCAGTCCCATGATTTTATATTTATTCGGGTCAGTCCCATGATTTTATGTTTATTCGGGTCAGTCCCATGTTTTAAATTCCTGTTCGGGCCAATCCCGTTTTAAATTCTTGTTCGGGTCAGTCCCGTTTAAATTCCTGTTCGGGTCAGTCCCGTTTGAATTCCTGTTCGGGTCAGCCCCGTTTTAAATTCCTGTTCGGGTCAGTCCCGATTTTTTAATTTTCTTGCCTGGGTCAGTCCCATTTCAAAAGTTTGTCAAAGGGGTCAGTCCCCATTTCTAAAGCGTCCATCGTTCGAGACATTTTCACAGCCAAATAACGCAGGTGAGTATTTGGTGTCTATTTCTTTGTCTCAAGTTTTTCCAAAACTCAGACAAAGAGGGGCAAACTGTAGACACCAAATTTTTGATTTGTTAACTTTATTTGTTTGATTAATTTAATCTTAACTTTATTTGTTTCAAATCTAGGGTTTTTCTTTATTTTTGTTTTATTTTATTTTTATTTTTATTTTGTTCTAGTTTATTTTATTATTCATTTTGGGTTTTCATACTAAATTTCAAAAAAAAAAGGGAAAAGAGGAAAAAGAAAGAAAAGAAAAAGAAAAATCTTAGCTTTGTTGTCTTTTATTCCTCATTTTGTTCATTTTATCCAATTTTATTGTTTGTTTTTCTTTGCTGAATATTATTTTTAGTTTTATTAAATTATTATTTTAAAAAAAAACTTTTTCATTACAGAGGCCATCGGATGGCCAAGAAAAGGTTTTGAGAGGAGATTGATTGCTAGCCATTGAGAGCAGGGTTTTAGCGTTGTGAACTTGATATAAAAGCTGGAATTAAGCCGCAGCCAAAAGGGGGAGAGGTTTTTAGAAAGCAACAAAAAGAAAGGGAGAGAGCAGAGAGAGGTGAAAGAAGACGAAGCCGCAAACGGGGCTGGGGGAGAGTTTTAGCTGCTGAAAAAACATCGAGGGAAGAACTGAGGGTTTTAGCAAGGGCAAGAGGTAGAAGAGGTGAACGGTTGAGGAAAGACCAAACAGCGCGAGAAAGAGTAGGGAGGGGCGAAGCAAGAGGTAAGAATCTATAGCGGCTAAGAAAGAAAGAACCGGGAGTGAAACAGAGGGAGAGGGTTGCGAGGAATTTTGGGAAGAAAGAAGGGAAAAGCTACGGCTGAACGAGGAGAAACCATAGGGAAAAGGTGGCTGGATAATCTGGGGAGGTCGGCTAGGTTTTAGGAAAAGAGAGCTTGAGAGGATTAAGAGAGGAGCGTGTGGCGGCTGGGCTAAGAAGAAAGAGACCAAAGAGAGGGTGACGGCTGAACAAACCAGAGGAGAGGAAGAGCTTCAGGCGAAGGAAAGGGAAGGGAGAGCCCGAGCACCAAATTTGCAGCTTCGAACCTCTACAGTGGAAGCCATCTTTTCATCCACTCTGTGTTCCTGTCTCCACCAGAAGTTAAAGGTAATCTCTTGTATCCTTAGTTGCTCATACATCATCAGAGTTGACACACAAAACGCAGAAAATTTGGCTGCTGGTATGATGAACATGTCTTGAAACTCAGCGATAAACGTGTATCAGTTTCCTGGGTTGCTGTTTTTTCGTGTTTGTACAATATTGATGCTGGGTTTGGTGTTAAGTGGAGTAGGCTACAGATTGTCTTTAGTTTGTTTGAAGCCTGGGTTGCGTAATCTTCTCATTTGATAATGGAATCCGAATCTGGTGAAAATTTTTCCGAATGAACTTGATTTACGGCTTAGACTTTTGTTTAAAATGGAGATCTGGGTATATATGTGAATTGGGATGATAAATCAATGAGTTTTTATTAGAATCTTGTACGAAATATTTGGCGTGGGATGAGCTGCAAAGTTTGCAGCAGAAATCTGAATCTCCCGGCCCCCTTTTGTCTTGTTTTCTTATGTCCGCATGCTTGATTCTTGTGTGTAATGATGGTCTTATGAATGTTGGGTTTCAAAGCAGTGCTCAAAGTCTTTGTAAAACCGTCTGTGGTGGCTAAGCAAAAAGCTGTTGCATTTTTCTGTGCCGTTTTTCTTCTTCGTGGCCGCTCATTGAGCTTTTACACTTAAGTTGCATGCTTAATCTGGTGTTGAAGGGAAGAAATGGAAGGTTTGGTGTTAAGTTTGCGTGTTTGAGTCCCTAAAACATTTGAATCATGTTCCAATACTTTGCTGAAAAATGAAGAACCAAATTGCCGAACCATTCTCGTACATTTTTCCAGAATTTTTGCATGATCTCTTTCCAAGTTGTCTGCTTGTTTCGATGGTGGTGATTATGTAGTTTGCATAGCCTAAAGTTGTAGGGTTGATTTTGAACAATATCCAATCCAAGTTGTGATCAAGAAATCTGCGTTTGGAGACGGAAATTGCAGCAAGTTTTTTTCTTTTGTGGTTGCAGCCACTTCATCCGTGGTCTTGCATGATTCAGATTCAATGTTTGCATGATTTCTTCCTATGTCTTTGCTTGTTTGAATGTCAAATTTATGTCTTGTTGTTTAGTTTAAAGTTTGAATGTCAGATCAATAAAACTTCGATTAAAGTATGCGTTTGAGTCTGAATTTGGTGTTTGAAAGTAGAAAATGCAGCAGTTTGGTTTGTTTTGTTGCAGAAGCTTCTTGCCTTCTTTTGTTACATGAAACTTGCATGAAAATATTCCAAGAATTCCATAGCTATTAAGTTGTAGCCATGTTTGATTGGAGAGGGATCAGAATGCTGCATGAATTTTGTTTACCGAAATTTACTTGGAGTTGCGGAAGCTCGCGTATGATAACCATAGCAGAAATGGCCGAAAGAAATGGTTTCAGTTGTTTTGGCCGAAAAGCTGGAGACTGCATGCATGCAAATGTTTTCCAAAAGTTGCATTTTGGCCCCTCAAATCTCTCTTTGTTTCACCATGACCCAACTAATTGAATATTTTCATCAATTTGATCCTTCGCAGCTTTGATTTTTGCAACTTCATTGCTTGTTTGCTTTAATTAATTACCATATTTTGTTTAATTGCACTCAATTCGTGATTTTAAGAGCTTTATGACCAAGTGAGCTTGTGTTTGGCATATTTTCTTTAAAGTTCTCAAATAAATTGGTACCTTGACCTTTTCTTTTATTTTGGAGGATAAATAAGTGATTTCACTCCATTTAGGGCATCAACTCAAGGGAGGCACACCCTAATCCCTTATTTCTTACTATATTTGACTCTACGTGCCCTATGTGACTTTACATGTTTGATTGTATGCTTCTTGAATGTTCTTTATTCATTTAATTTATTTATTCATTTGCTTTATTGGCTTTGTATATTTCTTTTAGCCCAATTTTGATCATTTGAAAAGCACTTGAATGCCAAAATTGTAATAGTTAGGGATTTAATTGTTTTATTCCATCTTATTCCCCCTTTTAGATTGTAGTAGGCATTCTCCCCCAATAATGTAATAGTTAGGGCCTTAATTGCCTTATGTGTTGTGCATGCTTACGTGTTACGTGTTACTTACTTTATTAGGCTTTTGCATTTAGTCGAGCATGCTAAGTGTTATGTGCTACGTGTTTATAGGTGATTGGCATGTCTACTTGCTTTCTATAGTCATAGATGAATGTGATAGATGAATGCACGTCACCAAACTAGTCCAACGCTAGTTGTGGCTCGTTGTCCCGTTTTCCACTAGTCCAACGCTAGTAGGAATTCATAGATACGGGTTAGTCCAACGCTAGACCCAATAGGCCGTCTCCTCTTGTTAATACATACTTGCATGTTTCACTACATTTCAAGCATTCTTCTTAGTTTTCTATCATTTGGCATGCCCTTCCAACCCTTTCCCCTTCATTTTAGGTTTTTGCATCTTCATGCTAGTTATAGGGTACATTTGCTTGAGAGTCCCCTTTCGGTAAGGAAAACGAGCGAGTGTGGCTCCAAAATAGCCTTAACACGCTAGTTCTTCCTTCTAATCAAAATGAAAATTAAAGTCGTGAAGTTAGGAGTCATCCCCGTACCCGACTTGATGCATTCCTCTAGGTTCATACACTTTCATTTGTATCATACCACTTCCTTACCTTTTTTATCCACATTTTTTCACTACTTATATTCTTCTCAAATCCACATGACATGTTTGCACATTTTCTATCACTTACCTCACAAATTGCACCCAATTGCACTTATATATTTTATACTATATTTTCATCCACTTGCACACAAGCACCTTTATTTTCTCAATTGGCACCCATGCACTTTTCTTATATTTGCACACATGCACGTTTTCTTACATTTTCACACTTGTACTCATACTTCAGTCTTCATTTGCATCATTCGCGACCTCTATGAGGACTCTCCTTATTGGCCACCACAACTCATGTGGTTGGGACCAAAAAAGCCTCATAAGAGACATTTTAGATTTAGGATTGCATTTTTCTTTTTTTCGCATCCATTTAGTCATATCCAACATGCAACACATACTTTGGGTAGACGAATTAGGAAAAGAAGGGCTAAATCACGCAACTAGCTTTAGCTAGGGTAAGGGAGTGCCTTAGGCTTTGCCTTTGCCTTCTCCCTTATCAAATGTGACCCCCGATCCCTTTCTTTGGTTACGTAGACCTAAGAGTTTTTAAAAAGGGGTTTGTTTACTTTGATTTTCAAAAAATTCATTTTTTGGGGTGACTTGGTACACCCTAACTCCATACCAAGTGGCGACTCCATTTTTCATGCAAAAAACCCTTTTTAAACTCTGTTTGGCCAAATCGTCGCATTTTCAAGTCCCACGGCTATTTATTTTCATTTTTCACACACGTTCACATACACACTACTTTCACTCACACACCATTTCAAAAAGTGGGGCGCGACATAGCTCTCAAGAGCCAAGTTCCCATTGCTTCACCAGAGCTTGATCAAGTTGTAGTTGACACTCCGTCAACTTTCACGTAAAGTAACCAATCTAGTAGAGCACCACTTAGCTACAATCTCCGTCCACCAACCAAACCCCCTACTAGGCCTGTGAGAACCCGTAAAACCCTAATTATTTTTCCTAGGGTTTATTTCCCCTTAATTGCATGTTTTCTGCATTTTCTGGCTTAGAAATATTTCTGAGAGGATTTTATGAGCAATTATAGTTTTAAGATGATTTTTCTAGCATTGGTGAGTTTTTAGAAAATTAAGAATAAATATTGGACGTGGGACCCACTAGTGCGATAAGTTCAGAAAAATTCGGCCAATAAGGTTAAGTTTCGGATACTGTTAAAAGTTTATCGGGTATTAAGAGATAAGTAGGGTGTGTGAGGTGATTGATGTGAGAGAGAAAAGGGTGATAAGGATGCATTTAATAGAGTGACACATGTCACCTTCCTATTGGTTGAACTTTTAAGAAACACTATTCATTGTCTTGACTTTTGACCAAGGGATTAAATATCCAAAATTCACCAAAAAAATCACCATTCTTCTCTCCTTGTTGGCCGGCCACCTTGAGCAAGAAAGGAAGGAGCTTTCTTCAATTTTCAAGCTTCTACTTGGTGCAAATCAACCAAAAACATTTGCTTCTATCCATTTCACTCCATAAAATTCTTCCTTCTAGTGATAGCAAGTTGTTTGGTGAACTTTGTTTGAAGGACTAAGGTGCTCCACATCTTCCTCTCTCTTGGTTCTTGGTAAGTGAAGCTTGAAACACCCTACTACACCTAATGATGTTTATTTTGTCCTTAATGGTGGCATGAGTGTTGAAATATATTATTTGTTTCTTGATTTGAGGTGATATGGTGAAATTTTCCATTTTATGATGATTTTTCTGGTTTAATTGGATTATGATGGTGTGGTTGTTGGTGATGATTGGCAATGGGCTAAAATGACTCTAGTGGGTGTGAAATGTGGATAAATGCAACCAATTTTGGATTTGGTTGGAAATTTGAAAAGTTAGGGTTCTTAAATCCCCAATTCTGTCCGGTTCTAGATCACTGGGTTAGAGGCCGAATTAGACTTTCCTCAAAACATGAAAGTTGTAGGTATTGATGTGATTGAGATGCCTGTAAAATTTCAGGTCATTTGGATTAATGTAGAATGAGTTATGACGAAATTACTGTAGCTGTTCTGCTTTGGACAGAATGCGAAAACTGCGATAGTACTTGGCTATTTTGACTGGAATTGGTATGGATTTTGAAGTTGGTGTCTTCTGATGAAATGTAGCTGAGTGTCTTAGCTAACATATGCCTTTGGAATTTCGGCATTTGGACTTGTATGGGCTGAGATATACCGATTACAGTTTTCTGTGTTTTGCAAACCTGTTTTAGGAATTCTGGGTTAGTATTTGGCATATTTGACCTAGTTGTGTTAAGAACTGGATTGAGTGGTCTTCTACATTGTTGTAGCCCTGTTCCATAGCTTCGAAACGGTGGGTCTTACACCCCCATCCGATAACCGTAGAGAATTTGACGCCATTACCGCATAATGAGTGTAAAACAGTTTTCTATTTGGGGCCAAGACTAAGGCCATTTTCTAATTTCTGGTTTGCTATTATGCTCATTTATGCATATGACACCCTTTTGGGGTTGTGTTTAGCATTGCTATATGGCTCGGTATAGAGTCTCATTGTATGTGTTACATGTTCTAGGGCTTGAAGGTAGTGCACGACGACTTGGTGATCGTGGTACATGAAATACCACTTTCTCACTTGGTGAGTATACCACTCACTAAATTGTTACTATGTGGCTTTGTTAAATGTTATGTGATGCCTTGATGGCTTACCTGAATATTGAAATTGATTAAGGTGAGGGTGTACTTGACCGCCCTCACCTCTTTTGATATTGTCACTGAATGGCTACCGTTTTATTGCATTACTGAACTTGATTTATTGGTTGGTAAACCCCATTTCATGGATACTGAATTGATGTCGTTTGGACGATGTCCAACGGCCTTACTGCATTACTGAGCTCAACCCCGTTTGGTAGTCAATTGGATCGAGCCGGCGAGGGTTTGGTCGTGAAGATTGAATTGCCACGGGGACTGTACTGAGGGACCTTGTAGTAATGAGACTCTTGGATCCGGTATACTCGACTATTACCAAAAGCTACTGAATTGGAGTGCGGGCCCGGTTGGGGTATGATAGGTGGAAGGAATGGAAGTAAAGTGTGGTCTACGGTTTGGTACTTTTAACATTGACGGAGGGTCAATGGGGTTGGATCAAGATTACAAGCGTGGAATTGGGCTCTTGAGAGCCGACCGTATCCTTTTACCGTTTTGCTTCATTGCTTATTTGTGCACTTTAAATGAAAGTTCATTCTTATATGACTTTGATTGTACTGGGTGGTATACCACTGGGCTCTAGCTCATTCCGTGTCATTTGTTTTCCTTACAGGAAAATGAACACTTTTGGAAAGATTTTTATAGTTGGATGACAAGTTGAGCTCTTATACACGTAATTTTGTTTAGCTCCTTGAGGGTGATAACCCTAAGTGTATAGCTTTCTTTAATGAAGGGCTTGTGTTGGCCTAATTGTATTGGTAGGAACTAATGGGATCGCTTGTACGCCATTTGGCTTGTAAATGTTGTTTTAATGTATATATATGCTTGGCTGTGGTTTGGATGAGTTTCGGATCAAGACGACTACAAACGAAAACGGAAAAAAATTTGGCGTGGATGAACAGTACCAAATCCGGCCAGGAATCCGGCCAGTTGCTCTCTGGCCGGAATCTTGGCCGGATTGCCGGCCGGATTGCATGGGGTTTTGGAAAAATTTTGGATTGCTCTCGGCCTTGTATCCGGCCGAGAATCCGGCCGGAAATCCAGCCAGATTCCGGTCGGATTCTGACGTGGCCTGCACTATTCATCTTCGCGCGCGAATTTTCATTTTTTTTTATTTTGTGTTTTTGACTTGTTTGCGCGCATTGTTATGTTCCGGGACGTAATAGACCGACGTAAACTGTACCGTTAGTCCTGGCGAGAGCTGGGCAGGCAGTCCGCTAACCCCTTTGGTTCGCCTTAGGGGAAGGTGGGGCTGTCACAGGGCCCAAAATCCTAAATAAACACTGATGGCAATACTCGAGTATACCGATTAGTCGAGGAGATAACACTCCACTCGACAACACTAACTACCTAGGGTTCGTTATCTAATCGACCAGGCCCTTGCCGGCTCGACTTGATTAACTAGCAACAGGGTTTCTGGAATTCCAGACAAAATACAACTCATATACATGTATATCAATTCAATTGAAATCATTGAACAAGAATATATCACATTAGGGTAAGTGTGATAAAGTACACTCTTGCCCTATCAATCCACTCATATATCATGTAATCACATTGGTCAAGTATTAAACACAAGTGTCAAGTTCAATCAGGTATTTGGAAGCACTCACCAAAGATGTAGTGCTTCTACAGATCACGTTCAGGTATTACTCCTTGTTAGGAGTCCAAATCTGCGATAAAACATCATTGAAGAGATTTGAAAATCAACTAAGATTCGAAACTTAAACATTTTGTTTAACAAGAATCAAGTAATCGAAACTTATTTGGAGAGTATTTGTAAACTCATGCTCACTCTTAAAATTTTGAAACTTTGGAGCGATTAAACTTTCAAATCTCCATTTGAGTCGAAGTGACGAGAAAAATGTATTTCTATTAGTCGTTACTTTCATTTTCTAAGGGTACAAGTTTCAGCCGAATTCTAACTTATATACCTCTACGAAAGAAGACTTGAATACCCTAGACAATTCAAGTGAGATTCATTCTCAAACCCTGACTCAAGTCGCGAGTATCTCTACCTAGTCTCGAGTGAAAATTTGGGCAGCACGCCCTTAGTGTTTACCTATTTTTTAGCCATTTATGGCTTCATTTGTGACACCCCGAAAAAAAAATGAGTTTGAGAACCCGGAAATTTTGTAATTTTCTAGGGTTTATTTTTTTAATTGCCCGTTTTTCTACATTTTCTTGATTAGAAAAATTCCCCAGATAAAGTTTATGAGCAAAAATAGTTTTAAAATGATTTTCCTAGTATTGGAGAGTTTTTAGAAAATTAAGAATATATAATGGACGTGGGAGCCACAAGTGCGAAAAGTTCGGAAAAATTCGGCCAATTAGGTTAAATTCCGGATACTGTGTAAAATTTATCGGGTGTTAAGGGATAAGTAGAGGATGTGAATTGATTGATGTGAGAGGAAAAAGAAAAGATAAGATTGCATTTATGGAGGTGACAAGTGTCACTATTGTATTGGAAATAGCTTATGACTTACTATTCATTTTCTTGACTTTTTGACCAATTGCTTAAATATCTTAAAAATCACACAAAATTCATTCTTGTCTTCAACCTCTTGGCTGATTCTCTCTCTAGCAAAGAAGGAAGAAAAAACCTCTTCAAAGTTTGGCAATTATCTAGCTCAAATCCTCCAAAACACTTGCTTGATCTAGTTTCTACTCCATAAAACCTCTTCTTTTAGTGATAGTGAGTTGTTTGGTGAAGTTGTTTGGAAGCTTAAGGTGACAAGTAGCTCTCCCTCTTGTTTTGCTAAGGTAAGTGGTGGATGAACACCTCTCCTTCCTCTAATGATGTTCAATTCATGATTAGTGGTGTTATAAGATGCAATTTCATGGATTATTTCTTGAGTTTGGTTGAATTGGTGAAGTTTTATTATTTTTGGGGATTTTTCTGTTTTCATAGGGATATGATTGGGTGGTCATGTATGATGATTGGAAATGATGTTTAATGACTCTAGGAGGTGGAAAAAGTGATTAAGTGCAATCAATTTCTGTTTTGGAAGAAATTTCAGAAAATTAGGTTTTGTAGTTCTTCATTCTGCCCGAATTTATTGCACCATGTTAGAGGCCGAATTGGACTTTGCTCAAAACATGAAAGTTGTAGGTATTGATGAGTTTGAATTGCCTGTAAAATTTCAGGTCATTTGGATTAGTTTAGAGTGAGATATGCCGATTTTACTGTTGCTGTTCTGGGTTGATCAGAATGCGAAAACTGCACTTGTAATTGGCCATTTTGACTGGAATTGCTTTGGATTTAGGTGTTGGTGTCTTCTGATGAAATGTATCTGGATGTCTTAGCTACCATATGCCTTTTGAATTTCGGCATTTGGACCTGTATAGACTGAGTTATAGTAATTACAGCATTATGTGATTTGTAAACCTGTTTTTGGTGTTTCCGGTTGAGTATTTGGCACATTTGACCTAGTTGTGCTAGGATTTTGGACTGAGTGGCCTTCTACATTATTGTAGACCTATCTCTTATCTTCGAAATGGTGGGTCTTGCACCTTCTTCCGACAATCATAACGCCTTTGGTACCATTACCGCAAAATGACGTCAAAACTATTTTTCTGGTTTTGAGCTTAAGTTTCATTTCCGGATTTTTTTTCCCCCTAGCTTGACTTGCACTAGTATTACTTGGAGCTTGCTGAATGACTATGGATGAACTTGTTGTTGTGTGTGTACCTTTGGGACTGGTTGAGGAAATAATGAAGCCATGATGGCTGGAAAAGTTAGCAAATGTAGGGGAAGTGCTGTCCGAACTTTTAAAGGATTTGTTTGCATTGAATTTGTGATCTAAGACTTGGGTTTGAGCAAGGCAATGATACATGATGGATGATTTCTGAGCCATTGAGGTGAGTGACCTCAAACTAATTCTGAAGTTCTTTATGAACCGTTTCCTGCATTATTTACTTTTAAACTGTTTCCAAAAGTTACTTTTGAACTGTTTTCTTGCATATCATGCGTACTTGCATATGAGTGTCCCTTGGTTGCTGTAATTCTTGACTTATTGGCTTGTCATTATTAATTGAAAATGTGTTAAGTACTTTCGATGATTGTTAAAACGAGTTTTCTAGGCGAGTGTATACTTTATCGCACTCGACCTAAATAAATATGAATTTTCAATGATTAATGATTAAATGCTAGTTGCGCATGATGTAAGCCTTTTGGCTGAACTGGCCACTGCCCTTCGTTACCGATCGACTCGAGCCAGAAGCGGACTCGGTCGGGCGATATGGTGACCCTGGGTGAATTTGGTATACTCGAGTATTACCTTGTAGTCCGGCTACGTCCGGATGGGTGGAGTCCGGCCAACGTCGGATGGGTGGAGTCCGGTCAACATCCGGAAAAGGGGATGAACGAATAAAAAGATGAACGAGGGTTTATTTATAAAAATGAAATTTTCAAATAATTGGAGGAATAAGGGGAAATGTCAGGGGAACGAACAAATGAATAGCTCCATGTGAGCGGTATCCTTTTAATGAATATGTTACTATCGCTTTCCATTGTAATTGTTTCTTGAATTATTGATTATTGATGGTTAATGTGTTGGCTTTGTTATAAAATTTCATGTTCGGAACCTTATTGAGATTTTAGCTCATTGAGCTTTGTGGAATTACCATGTGGTGTCATTTTCTGCCTTTGTTCTACTCTCACTGTGCAAATGTTGACCTGTAACAAAATTACATTTTTACCCCCGGTTACTTATTGAACTTCTAAAACATTACAATGATTTCACTGGCTCACGAGAGCAAAAATACGTACATCTGATTTCTGAACCATGACATCAATGAAATGAATTTTTGTGAAAACTATTTGATTACTGATTTTACTGGTTACTCACTGGCTTTTAGCTCACCCCAAAAATATTTTATTTCCCCCCCCACAGGGCTCAAGGCGAAGGAAGGGCTTGTTGTGCTTATTCACGTGACTGGATGGCTTATATCGTGTACAGTTTAAGTTTGGATCTATTTTATGTACGAGTTGGTCTTGTATAAATATTTGAAATTGATATGGATGTAAGTATACATTCCACGATTGGAATCAGTTTCCGCTGCATTTGTGACATGTAATTATTGGAGACTTGGATGTATGTTTGTGGACCATGTGATGTATATTTGAGATTTATATTGTAATTCATTTGAGGATTGTAGTGATCGACTGAGTCCCGGCGAGAGTTGGGCAGGCGGCCCGCCGAACCCTCTGGTTCACCTTAGGGGGAGGTGGGGCCGTCACAGTTGGTATCAGAGCCTAGGCTTCAGATCTTTGTAGTGTATCCTAGGCTTGAAGTTTAGGATGCCGGACTGTGGGTTTGATTTGACTCTTGAGAGATTTGTGCGGGATGTCTTAACTTGATTGGTACAAGTGAGAATGTCGAGGACGACATTCTTTTAAGGAGGGGAGATTGTGACACCCCGAAAAAAAAAATGAGTTTGAGAACCCGGAAATTTTGTAATTTTCTAGGGTTTATTTTTTTAATTGCCCGTTTTTCTACATTTTCTTGATTAGAAAAATTCCCCAGATAAAGTTTATGAGCAAAAATAGTTTTAAAATGATTTTCCTAGTATTGGAGAGTTTTTAGAAAATTAAGAATATATAACAGACGTGGGACCCACAAGTGCGAAAAGTTCGGAAAAATTCGGCCAATTAGGTTAAATTCCGGATACTGTGTAAAATTTATCGGGTGTTAAGGGATAAGTAGAGGATGTGAATTGATTGATGTGAGAGGAAAAAGAAAAGATAAGATTGTATTTATGGAGGTGACAAGTGTCACCATTGTATTGGAAATAGCTTATGACTTACTATTCATTTTCTTGACTTTTTGACCAATTGCTTAAATATCTTAAAAATCACACAAAATTCATTCTTGTCTTCAACCTCTTGGCTGATTCTCTCTCTAGCAAAGAAGGAAGAAAAAACCTCTTCAAAGTTTGGCAATTATCTAGCTCAAATCCTCCAAAACACTTGCTTGATCTAGTTTCTACTCCATAAAACCTCTTCTTTTAGTGATAGTGAGTTGTTTGGTGAAGTTGTTTGGAAGCTTAAGGTGACAAGTAGCTCTCCCTCTTGTTTTGCTAAGGTAAGTGGTGGATGAACACCTCTCCTTCCTCTAATGATGTTCAATTCATGATTAGTGGTGTTATAAGATGCAATTTCATGGATTATTTCTTGAGTTTGGTTGAATTGGTGAAGTTTTATTATTTTTGGGAATTTTTCTGTTTTCATAGGGATATGATTGGGTGGTCATGTATGATGATTGGAAATGATGTTTAATGACTCTAGGAGGTGGAAAAAGTGATTAAGTGCAATCAATTTCTGTTTTGGAAGAAATTTCAGAAAATTAGGTTTTGTAGTTCTTCATTCTGCCCGAATTTATTGCACCATGTTAGAGGCCGAATTGGACTTTGCTCAAAACATGAAAGTTGTAGGTATTGATGAGTTTGAATTGCCTGTAAAATTTCAGGTCATTTGGATTAGTGTAGAGTGAGATATGCCGATTTTACTGTTGCTGTTCTGGGTTGATCAGAATGCGAAAACGGCACTTGTAATTGGCCATTTTGACTGGAATTGCTTTGGATTTAGGTGTTGGTGTCTTCTGATGAAATGTATATGGATGTCTTAGCTACCATATGCCTTTGGAATTTCGGCATTTGGACCTGTATAGACTGAGTTATAGTAATTACAGCATTATGTGATTTGTAAACCTGTTTTTGGTGTTTCCGGTTGAGTATTTGGCACATTTGACCTAGTTGTGCTAGGATTTGGACTGAGTGGCCTTCTACATTGTTGTAGACCTATCTCTTATCTTCGAAATGGTGGGTCTTGCACCTTCTTCCGACAATCATAACGCCTTTGGTACCATTACCGCAAAATGACGTCAAAACTATTTTTCTGGTTTTGAGCTTAAGTTTCATTTCCGGATTTTTTTTCCCCCTAGCTTGACTTGCACTAGTATTACTTGGAGCTTGCTGAATGACTATGGATGAACTTGTTGTTGTGTGTGTACCTTTGGGACTGGTTGAGGAAATAATGAAGCCATGATGGCTGGAAAAGTTAGCAAATGTAGGGGAAGTGCTGTCCGAACTTTTAAAGGATTTGTTTGCATTGAATTTGTGATCTAAGACTTGGGTTTGAGCAAGGCAATGATACATGATGGATGATTTCTGAGCCATTGAGGTGAGTGACCTCAAACTAATTCTGAAGTTCTTTATGAACCGTTTCCTGCATTATTTACTTTTAAACTGTTTCCAAAAGTTACTTTTGAACTGTTTTCTTGCATATCATGCGTACTTGCATATGAGTGTCCCTTGGTTGCTGTAATTCTTGACTTATTGGCTTGTCATTATTAATTGAAAATGTGTTAAGTACTTTCGATGATTGTTAAAACGAGTTTTCTAGGCGAGTGTATACTTTATCGCACTCGACCTAAATAAATATGAATTTTCAATGATTAATGATTAAATGCTAGTTGCGCATGATGTAAGCCTTTTGGCTGAACTGGCCACTACCCTTCGTTACCGATCGACTCGAGCCAGAAGCGGACTCGGTCGGGCGATATGGTGACCCTGGGTGAATTTGGTATACTCGAGTATTACCTTGTAGTCCGGCTACGTCCGGATGGGTGGAGTCCGGCCAACGTCGGATGGGTGGAGTCCGGTCAACATCCAGAAAAGGGGATGAACGAATAAAAAGATGAACGAGGGTTTATTTATCAAAATGAAATTTTCAAATAATTGGAGGAATAAGGGGAAATGTCAGGGGAACGAACAAATGAATAGCTCCATGTGAGCGGTATCCTTTTAATGAATATGTTACTATCGCTTTCCATTGTAATTGTTTCTTGAATTATTGATTATTGATGGTTAATGTGTTGGCTTTGTTATAAAATTTCATGTTCGGAACCTTATTGAGATTTTAGCTCATTGAGCTTTGTGGAATTACCATGTGGTGTCATTTTCTGCTTTTGTTCTACTCTCACTGTGCAAATGTTGACCTGTAACAAAATTACATTTTTACCCCCGGTTACTTATTGAACTTCTAAAACATTACAATGATTTCACTGGCTCACGAGAGCAAAAATACGTACATCTGATTTCTGAACCATGACATCAATGAAATGAATTTTTGTGAAAACTATTTGATTACTGATTTTACTGGTTACTCACTGGCTTTTAGCTCACCCCAAAAATATTTTATTTCCCCCCCCCACAGGGCTCAAGGCGAAGGAAGGGCTTGTTGTGCTTATTCACGTGATTGGATGGCTTATATCGTGTACAGTTTAAGTTTGGATCTATTTTATGTACGAGTTGGTCTTGTATAAATATTTGAAATTGATATGGATGTAAGTATACATTCCACGATTGGAATCAGTTTCCGCTGCATTTGTGACATGTAATTATTGGAGACTTGGATGTATGTTTGTGGACCATGTGATGTATATTTGAGATTTATATTGTAATTCATTTGAGGATTGTAGTGATCGACTGAGTCCCGGCGAGAGTTGGGCAGGCGGCCCGCCGAACCCTCTGGTTCGCCTTAGGGGGAGGTGGGGCCGTCACATCATTATTCTTCTCAATTCAGCCCCAAAATCACACAAATAACCATACCACAATAGCCTTTCAATAGGCTCAATGTCACTCAATTACAAACAATGCTAGCAAATTGACCAGAACTAATGTTTACGACAAATCTCAAAATCACAGGTTTAACGTCTCTTAGCGTTTTGGTCACAATCGAAGCTACGCTTATTAGATTGGGATGCAATTTATACCGTTTCGAATCTAAGACAAAGGGTTTCAACTTTCATGAAGACAACTAAACCCAGTTCACAGTTGATCTAGGTCGAATTTGCAGATTACAAAACCAAAATTTCCTTGTCAGTCTGGTTATCAGCACTGGATTCAAATGGCAATAACTCAGACTACACAGTTCCGATTGTGGCATTTTTAGATGCGTTGGAAAGTTGAAACATAGGACTAAACTTTTTGTGCTTTGACTGAAGGCTGATTTGATACGGATCAAAGTGAAAAACGAAGCCAGGAATGTGAAAGCTCAAATTTGTCCGCAGAAAAGAACATCTGGCAGTCATGGGTATTTCAGTCATTTCATATGCTACAGTAATTCGATTGATCTGAAATTTTACAGGAAGATATATAGCATCATTTTCTACAACTTTCATGTTTTGATATAAGTATAATTTGGCCTCTAACATGGACGAATAAAGCTAGTCAGAAGCAGGGCAGTTCAATCTTTAAAGCTGGAAATTTGATGAATTCAAGGTTTACCTTCTCATTCATGTCTTGAACAACTATCCCAACTCCCTATCCCAACTTATAGACATCACATGCTATCTAAACAACAAGAAATACAACTGAACAACTCAAACCCTAGCTCAAAAATCCACCATATCCATCAAAACTACTTAAATTACCATCATTAGCCAAGAGTATAAGTTGCTATACAAACTTAAACAAAATTAAGGGAAAGAAATAGGAAGGATGTGACAACGCCACCTCACCCTAAAGCGAACCAAAGGGTTCGGCGGACCGCCTGCCCAACTCTCGCCAGGACTACGGAGTCGATTCACACAAACCCAACATAGTACGTGCGATAAGATCCAAAGAAAACGAACAAGCGGAAACTACAAATATTTACATTGGAGTCTTGAACAAATTCAGATACAGTGCAATCCGAGGTATTCATACTACACAAAATACAATTAGGCCTTCGTTTTCAAAAGAACAAGTACAATTAGGGTTTCCAACCATTGAGGAGCTATACAAAATCTAAACTAGCTCAACTCATGCTTCAAAGTTACAGTTCCCAAAAGTGGTTTCCTGCAAGGAAAACAAGGTAACAGAAAGGGGTGAGCTTACGCTCAATGAGGTACCAAACATATAAGGGTAAAATCATGGCCTTTCACGGTGAATCAATCAGATACATATACCAAATATAGAGGAAAACATTTAAACACCGTGGTTCAAAGGAAAAGGATACGGGTGGCTATCAGGGGCCAGATTTTCATTTGCAGTACTTGATCCGAACCCGTTGACTCTCCGTCAACGTAAATAGAACCAACATATCCGTAGACCCCATTTTACACCAATTTCCGTCCACCAAACATACCCCTACCGGGCCCAAACTCCATACAGTACAAAAATGGTAATACTCGAGTATACCGAATCAAGAGTCTCAATACCCAAAGATTCCCAGAACAGACTATTGTGGTTCGTTATCTAATCGACCAGGCCCTTGCCGGCCCAACTTGAGTCACTAGCCACAGGTGTTGAGCTCAGAGGTCACAGAAAGGTCGTTGGATACCAGCCTCCAAACGACGTCCGAACAGATTCAGATACAGTTAACAGATTATACACAGTAAATAGGCATATGGACAGACAAGAGAGCGAGTGTGATAAAGTACACCCTCGTCTGAAACAGAATAAACAGACATTACAGTCATTCAGATCACAGATTGCAAGTGCAGAAATCAAGTTAAGTAACAAAACAAATAAGGGGAGTGGTACACTCACCGGTTTCAATACAGATACTTCAAAAGTTTTTGCCCAAAATAGAGCTTTAATCACCAAGAAACCCTAAAATAACCAAGGTGAAACAATTATGGTTCCCACTTTCACGAATCCAGTACACGAAATGCATAAATAAGACTCAATTATAAGTCGTGTACCTGATCAAATTAGCTACCAGTGCACAGAAATAACAATGTGATTTTGGAGTAAAAGGTAGCGGTTGGTATCAAAGACATGAACAACCTTAAAACCCTTCGCTCAAGTCACAAGTAAATCCAACTAGCCTTCAAGTAAAATTTCGGGCAGCATATCCCTTGTGTTTACCTATTTTCCAGCCATTAATGGCTTCATTCTTTTCCTCAAATCAGTCCCAACATCTCATACAAAATAATCTCATTTCCAAAATCCGTTCACTAATCTTAAAGTCATATAAATACAAAAATCAAGCTAGAAACATTTTCGGAAATGAAATCTAAGTTACGAAACAAAAGGCAGATTCGCCGCTACTTAGCGTATCGGACCTAACCGAAACTACGCTTATCGGATTGAAGTGAAAGTTACACCGTTTCAAAGCTAAGACAGAGAGATATAACTTTGATGAAGAATACTTAGTCCAGATCTCGTCCTAACTAGGTCAAAGTTACCAAAACAACCTCAGATTTTTCCAGTTCGAAGTTCACTGTGGCAGTCCTGATTCATTCAGTCATATCTCAGTATATACAACTCCAATTCAAGTGATTCCAAAGCCATTTGAAAGCTAAGATACACGGCTATAATTCTTAAGAAGACATCACCAACCAATTCGGTAGTATTCCTGGTCAAAAGAACCAATTACAGAAGCTGATTCTCGGTTTCGGGTAACTACAGGGCAGCAGGGGTAATTCGGTCTTTTCACAGGCTACGTTGCTCCGATTGAGGTGAAATTTTGTAGGCTACTATAAAAAATCAGTCTATACAACTTTCATGTTTTAACCCAAGGCTACTTAGACCTCTAACTATGAGGAACAGTACCAGGCAGAAAGGGGGTAATCGAAACCCTAACTTCCGAAATTTCCGTTCAATGCAGAAATTTTCCGCAAATAACTACAATTGACACATTAAGGTTTCATTCCAGATCATTTCCAATCATCATCCATGGCCACAACATATGAATCATATTAAATCAGAAAATCATGATTAATTAGAAAATGTCATCAATCTCAACCAAAATCATGAAATAACACCTAATCTCATCCCTTAGGCTACCACAAGTCATTAATTAAACATCATTAGATAGATGAGAGGGGTTCCTTCACTACTCAACTTGTAAACACTAGAGACAAGATAGCTTAGGGTCTTTCCTTTCCAAACAACTCCACCAAGCACTTCTACCCTTCTTAGCAAGTAGGTTTTATGGAGAAATTTGGGAGATTAAAGGTTGGATTTCAAGATTTGGCAAGAAAAGGAAGCATGTAACAGCCCCACCTTCCCCTAAGGCGAACCAAAGGGGTTAGCGGACTGCCTGCCCAGCTCTCACCAGGACTAACAGATCAGTTTACGTCGATCTAATACGTTCCGGAACACACCAACGCGCGCAAACAACTCAAAACCACAAAATAAAAAAAATGAAAATCGAAGCCGATGATGAACCGTACCGGCCACGTCAGAATCCGGATACTAGGCCGAGAATAGCCAAATTTTTCTTTTGCCATTTGAAATACGAGTTGATCCGAAATCCAACCAACTATCAACCAAACATATGTACTTTGAAATGTAACATTTACAAGCCAAAGCGGCATATCAAAACAATTCATCATGGATATACATGTTCGGTTTGCCAATCAAAAGAAAATGAACCCAATACACATTAGGGTTTCATTCAAAGAGCTATTCAAAAAAAACATTTACATGAGCTCAACTTGACAACCAACAAGTATAACCTTTCCAAAAGTGGTCATTTCCTGTAAGGAAAACAAATGGAACGGAATGAGCTTAAGCCCAGTGAGGTACTACCACATAAGCAACAAAGATCACATAAGCATAATCTTTCATTTCAAGTACACAATTAAGAAGTAAAACAAGTCGGTAAAAGGTTATGGACGGCTCTCAAGAGCCCCTTTCCACGCTTACATTTTTGATCCAACCTCATTGACCCTCCGTCAATGTTTAAGAGTACCAACCGTAGACCTCACTTCACTTCCATTCCTTCCACCCAACATACCCCAACCGGGCCCGCACTCCAATCAATAACTTTTGGTAATACTCGAGTTTACCGGAATCAAGAGTCTCATTACTACAAGATTCTCCAGTACAGTCCCCATGGCATGTCAATTTTCACGACCAAACCCTTGCCGGCTCGATTCATTTGACTACCAACGGGGTTGAGCTCAGTAACACAGTAAGGCCGCTGGATATTCGTCCAAACGACACCAAATCAGGTTTCCATGAAATGGAATTCAATAACTCACATATCAAGTTCAGTATCATAGTGAAACGGTAAACAGTCATTAACAGTATCAAAAGGGGTGAGGGCGGTCAAGTACACCCTCACCTTAACCAATTCCAATGGCCAAGTAAGCTTTCACGGTATCACAATCACATATATCAAAGCCACATTATAAACATTCATGTGAGTAGTACACTCACCAGTCAAGTAGGTGATGTTTCATGCACCGTCGTCAAAAGTACGTCGTGAACCACCGTCACGCCCTAGAACACATAAATGAGTACAATGAGACTCGATAACGAGTCATAAAGCAATGCCAATCACAACCCCAACAGGGTTTCATAAGCATATACAAGCATTAAAGGAAACCAAAAATTTCGGGAATGTAACTAGCTTTGGCCCTGAAAAAAAAACAGTTTTTGTCCTCATTTTGCGGTAATGGTACCAATTTCACTACGATTATCGGATGAGGGTGCAAGACCCACCATCTCGAAGCTAAAAGACAGGCTACAACATCACAGAAGATCACTCGACCCAGTTTTGAGTGCAAATAGGTCAAAAATGCAATATACTGCATCAAAAATGTAAAACAGATTCACCAAAACGTATTCTAGCGGAAACATCATAACTCAGGCTCTACAGGTCCAAATCCAGAAATTCCAAAACCAACTGAAAGCTAAGAAACAGGGCTACAATAATGTAGAAGATCACTCAGTCCAATTTGTGAGGCCCCAGTTCGTTCTACGTTGAGATATTCATTATTTGGGCGGTAACGTTTGGTTTGGGAGTATTTCGAAAACCCTAAGTAGGGATTAAGATTTAAACCCTAAGTTCCGGTTAAGATTGAAAACCTGTTTTCCTACATTTTCTTTATTAGAAAATTCCCCAGATAATTTTTTATTGAGTAAATAGAGTTTTTAGATGATTTTCTAGTATTAGTTAGTTTTTGAGAAATTAAGAACGTATATCGGATGTGGGACCCACTAGTGCGAAAAGTTCGGAAAAATTCGGCCAATAAGGTTAAGTTTCGGATACTGTGTAAAATTTATCGGGTGTTAAGAGATAAGTAGAGTGTGTGAAATGATTGATGTGAGAGAGAAAAGAAAGGATAGGATTGCATTTATGAGAGTGACAAGTGTCACTTCCTTATTGGATTGAACTTAAGAAACACTATTCACATTTTGGACTTTTTTTGACCAAAGGATTAAATATCTCAAAAATCATTCAAAATTCACCATTTTTCTTTCTCCATAGCCGGCTCTCTCTCTCCCTTGCAAGAAGGAGAAAAAAACCTCTTCAATCTTCAAGCTTTCCACTAGCAAATCATCTCAATCAAGCACATAAATTAGTTTCATTTCCATGCAACTTTTCTAGTTGGTGATAGTGGTTGGTTTAGTGAAGCTTTTTGGAAGAGCTAAGGTGTCCATCATCTCCATCTCTCTTGTTATTAAGTGAGTGATGCTTAAACTTCCCTCCTATACTTAATGATGGTTATTTTGTGCCTAATGGTGGCTTGAGTAATGGAATATGTGATTTATTTTTTGATTTGAAGAGTTTTGGTGAAGTTTTTCATTTTATGATGATTTTTCTGGTTTAATTGGATTATGATGGTGTGGTTGTTTATGATGATTGGTAATGGTCTATATAGACTCTAGTAGGTGCAAATTAGTGATAAATGCAATCAATTTTGGATTTGGATGGAAAAATGGAAAGTTAGGGTTCATAATCCCCTAATTCTGTCCGGTTTTAGATCATAGGGTTAGAGGCCGAATTGGACTTTTCTCAAAACATGAAAGTTGTAGGTATTGATGAGTTTGAAGTGTCTGCAAAATTTCAGGTCATTTGGATTAGTGTAGAGTGAGTTATGTCGGAATTACTGTAGCTGTTCTGCTTTGGTCAGAATGCGAAAACTGCGTTGGTATTTGGCTATTTGGGCTGGAATCACTTTGGATTTGGATGTTAGTGTCTTCTGATGAAATGTAACTGGATGTCTTAGCTATCATATGCCTTTGGAATTTCGGCATTTGGACTTGTATAGACTGAGTTGTGTTCATTACAGCGTTGTGTGTTTTACAAACCTGTTTTGGTAATTCTGGTTTCGTGTTTCGCATATTTGACCTAGTTGTGTTAGGATTTGGACTGAGTGACCTTCTACAGTGTTGTAGCTCTATTTCTTAGCTTTGAAACGGTGGGTCTTACACCCCCATCCGATAACCGTAGTGAATTTGGTGCTATTACCGTATATTAAGGTCAAATACGGTTTGTGATCCTGTTTTGCGATTCTGGTATAGTGTGTTGCATTTTTGACCTTGTTACATTCAAATTTGGGCAAAGTTCCTTCTTCAACATTGTAGCCCCTTAAGTCCTGGATATCCCTGTAAATTTTCAGGTTAAACAGATTAGTATATCCTGAGCTATAAACGAAATACTCAGACCTACTTTGACCAGCAAATTCTGTTACGTTTTTAGAAAGTTTATGACTGGAACTTTGGCTTCACATTTGACTGGGTTACAAGCTGATTGGGCTTGCGACCAAAACACCAAACTTATAGCCTTATATCAGAGCTTTCCAACACCCTTGGAATTTCATAAATCGGATTTATAAAACCTGAGATATAGCTGAGCAAACAAGGCCTGCCGGTGAAAATGACCATTTTCTGGTCGGATCTGTTTTGGTCCTGATGACCAATTTCCGTTCCGAATTTGGATTTCCGACCTTCATGAAAGTTGTTCCATTTGGAATGAACTATCTAACTGCCAATTTTCAGCTCTTTTGACCATGTGTAGCATAGAAAACAGTTCGCACTCAAAACTGACCATTTGTGCATTGGCCAGATTTCGTAAGTGATTGTGTTTGGTTCATTTGGGACTGAAGCCTCCAGTTTCAGTTCTGGATGTCTTCATAACATTTGTTGTTCATCCTTTAAGCTTCGATATGGCATCTCATACGCCTTAATCCGATATTCGTAGCTCAACTTATGAGTAAACTAGAAATGAGTGTCAAATCTGCCGTTTCCGCTAACGGCCGTTTCCGTTTCCGTCCGTCTTATTTACGTGCGCGCGTGTCGTTTTTGCCGTTTTGCTTGTTTTAGGCACGATAGTAGCCGTTTGCGATATTATGTGACACAATCTTCTATTTCAGACGGTGGTGAGTTGGGCGGAACTGGTGGGGCCCACTACTAGCTGTTCATTTCGATCTGACTTCGTACTTTTGTTATTTCAGTTTCTGAGTAAGTATTTAGGCCAGTTTGATGTGTTTTCTTTGCTAAGTGTTTGAGATATGTGAAAAGGGTACTTAGGCGAGGGTGTACTTTATCGCACTCGACCTAAACCCTAATTTGAATGTATAATTGTACTTGGCATATGTATATGAACCTTTTGGAACCAAAACCCTTGAGCTTGTGGCTCGGGACAACTTTCGAGTAAAGTTTGTGAAGTTTGCAAAGTTTGTGAGTTCGTGGGCCCGATCTAAGACCTGTTTGGACTATTCGAGCCGGTTAGGGCTTGGTCGAAGTCAGTCCAACTTAGTCTGAGGTCACCAAGTTTGTAGGTTCATGTTATGAACCAATTTTGTGAATCCGGTTCACCGAGAAGGTGACCAAGTTTGTGACCCGAGCTTGTGACTCAAGCTCAAGTTTGTGATTTCGTTCGCCCGGGCAAGTTTGTGAGGTGACTGGCCAGTGAGGGTGATAAGGTGTCGGTGGGTGTACAAGTGAAGTTCTACGGACCATTGAGTGTGGTCGACGGAGTGTCGGCAGGAGATCACGCATGGCATATGAATTGGCTTTGGAGCCACCTGTATCCTTATTATATGATGTTGTTCTTTTCTGCTTTTGCTTTACTCTTATTGTGAAATTGTTGCTACGTGAATTTATGCTTTCGCCCCTGTTTACTTACTAAGCATTTAGCTTACCCCATTCCTTTTGTTTTCCTTAGCAGGGGCCGACGCGGGGATTTTGGCACTTACACTAGTGTAGTTAAGTTTGTTTGTAATAGTTGGACAGTTAGGATGTTTGTTTTTGTTTTGGTGGTTTGTATAAGGACCCTTCTTAGGGTCTATCTTCTGCTGGTTGTGGTTGTAGTATATTAGAGTGGTTTGACTCGAGACTTTTGAAGATGTAAATATAACTTTTGGGATTGTATATATTGTATATAGTGCTCTTTCGATCTATCTCGTTTGATTGCTTTAAGTTTTGAGTCCTGGCGCGAGCTAGACAGGCGGCCCGCCGATACCCTTGGGTTCGCCCTTGGGAGAAGTGGGGTCGTCACACAATTCCTAGCACAACCAGGTCAAATATGCGAGATACTAAACCAGAACCACAATAACAGGTTCACAAACTACATTCTGCTGTAATCAGTACAACTCAGTCTATACAGGTTCAAATTCAGAAATTCCAAAGGCATATGGTAGCTAGGACATCAAGCTACATTTCATCAGAAGACCTCAACAACCAAATCCAAAGCAATTCCAGCCAAAACAATCAATTTCAAACGCAGTTCTTACATTCGGATGAATCCAGAACAGCAATAGTAATTTCGACTTATCTCATTCTACACTACTCCGATTGACCTGAAATTTTGTAGGCACCTCTAAAATGTCATTCCCTACAACTTTCATGTTTTAAGCCAATGCCAATTCGGCCTCTATCTAGGATCTAAAATTTCGGACAGAATGCCCCCTCAAGAACCCTAGTTTTCTGAAATTTCTTCCAAACCAGAAATTGGTTGCAAATACCAATCATGTACACCTACTAGAGTCATTAACCATCATTTCCAACCATCATAGATAGCCACAACATCATGATCACATTAAACCAGAAAAATCACCAATAAATTGAAAACTTCATCAATTCATCCAAAACCAAGAAATAAACCACATATTTCATCACTTTAGCTCCCATTAGGCACAAATTAAGGTTCATTAAGTGTAGGAGGAAGTTCATTCACCACTCACCTAGTGAACAAGAGAGGAAGAGTTGTTGGACACCTTAGCTTCCTTAAACACTTCACCAAATCACTTACTAGCACCAAATAGAGAGATTTTATGGAGTAGAAACAAGATCAAGCAATTGTTTTGGAGGATTTGAGCTAGATGGTAGCCAAGATTTTGAAGAGTTTTCTTCCTTCCTAAGCTCAAGGTGGCCGGCCAAGAAGGTGAAGACAAGAGTGAATTTTTTTGTGATTTTTGAGATATTTATTCAATTGGTAAGAAAGGTCAACAAGGTGAATAGTTGTCAACAAGTGAAACCAATCCCAACATGACAAGTGTCACTTCATTAATGCATTCCTATCCTTCTTTTTTCCTCTCACATCAATCACATCACATCCTCTACTTATCTATTAACACCCGATAAAGTTCAACCAGTATCCGAAACTTAATCTTATTGGCCGAATTTTTTCGAACTTTTCGCACTAGTGGATCCCACGTCCGTTATATATCCGTAATTTTTCAAAAACTATCCAATACTAGAAAAATCATCTAAAAACTATAATTACTCATAAAATTCACCAGGAAAATTTTCCTAAGCCAGAAAATGAAGAAAACATGCCATTAAATAAATAAAACCCTAGAAAATGGGAAAAGTACGGGTTCTCACAAAGCAAAGGTTGAAGAGTTTTCTTTCTTTTTTCTCCAAGAGTGGCCGGCCAAGAAGATGAGATTTTTGATGAATTTTTGGTCAATTTTTTGGTTATTTAGTAAAGGTAGTAAGATGGTCAAAGTCCAAGGTCCAATGAAAACGCGACACCTAGCATCTCTTTTGGCTTATAATTATCCTTTTGTCTCTCCACCATTAATCCATTTAGCAACCTCTAGTTATCTCTTAACACCCGGTAAATTAAACCCAGTATCCAAAACTTAACCTAACTGGCCAAATTTTACCGAACTTTCCGCACTAGCGGGTCCCACGTCCGATATACGTTCTTAATTTCTCAAAAACTAACCGATACTAGAAAAATCATTTAAAAACTATATTTACTAATAAAAATTATGTTTTAAAATTTTTCGAATAAAGAAAATGTGGAAAAACGTGCAATTCAAAGAAAATAAAACCTAGAATTTAGGAAAAATTATGGGTCCTCACAAAGGACAGCCATAATACCTTACCAAGATGTTTGTAAGAGAAATCCACCACCTTTCCTTCCAAAACTTTAGCACACAGAGCTTTCTAGGTTCCTAAGTAAGTGGTTAATCGGTTTAGATTTTTGGTTTTCACTCAAACTAAGCTACAAATCAAGATGGAAATGAAGTTTTCTTCTCTCTTTTTTCTTCCTTGAGTTTCGGCCACCATGGAGGATTTTGAGGGAAGAATGAAGCTTCAAGAAAGGATAAGAAGCTAAGACTTGAGTTGGTCAAAGATGGTTGGATGACTTCCAAGTGTCACCACAAGATTTCATCTTGAATTTTTTTCTTCTTTTTCCTTTCTTTTTAGTCAAGAATTTCGGCTCTCTCTCTAGGATAATTAGGGCTGATATTTTTTCACTAATGATAATGAAATTAAGTTAATAAAGTGGTGGTCAAATGGTGTGTTCACTTGGTAACAAACAGTACCACACCGTTTTTCCTTAACTCACACATACTAGGGTTTTCACTTACCATTCTCTAACTTATTATTATTACTTCTAATCACTCACTTTTTCTTATCTAAAACTCACTCTTAACCACCAAGTTTAATACACACTCCGTACCGATTACTCACACCACGAAAAGACGTAAAAATCCTAGTTTATCTTAACGATGAAAGTAAAGAAGAAACCCTTGGTTCTATGATTAATTGTAACTATTGGGGAAGTGAATGAGTAGTAAAGCTATTGTAAAGTAAAAAATTCTAAATTAAAGGAAATTTTAAGAAAAATATAAGGGATTTTACAAGTCCTCACATCTGCACCAACAACAGAAGGTCCAAATGGTGTACAATAAATTGTTTGCCTGTTTGGAAGGTGAGTTTTTTGAGTGTTTGCCTAAAACTTTACTATAACTTACTATAGATGTTTTTAAAAAAATTTTGAAGTGTGTGTTTTTTTTGAATATTTTGAAGTGTATAGTTTAAAAACTTTGAAAAGTTTTTTGAGGTTAACTTATAGCAGACAAACTTGACAAAAACTTGACTGCCGAACATGGCCGTTATTATACTATCCTACTGATGACCATTAAGCGTATTAAACATGAATTTAAAAATAGACAATTCCCGTTTAAATTGCTGAGGACCATATCATGTTTGTGCAAATTGATCTCCTAGGTACTAGTAATTTTGAAAGAAAGTCATCCTATTAATCGAAATGCAACCCTAAAACATACGGCAACAATACAAATACCTTAATGTTACCTCTTCTAGATCGAAATGGGGAGCTAAAGCTAGAAGTCGAGTGAGCAATTTACTAGAACAGCCAAGTTAGTGAGGGAACAAGCACGTGTTAGTTGCAGAACTTTTGGGGGTACAACTTTGAGAACACTTTCAAATGAGTTCCGTGAACTTGGCGGAAGGCAACTGCTGATGGGATGCTGAAGCTCGCGGAGTGCGAAAAATGGCAATGGAGATAAAGATTCAAAGTTGCAGTTAGCCGAAGGTAATACAAAAGAAACAGGTGATGTACTCTTTTAGTGGAAAATGACGTCGTCTGTCTTCAGATTTACTGTAGACCTTGAAAAACAAATGTTGACTAATTGTGACTTTTTTTTCCTACAAAAATTGTTTTTCCTAAAACTGGCCATTCCAAATAGAGCCTTTGTTGCCTCGTTTGGATTAACTATTTTTGGGGGTACTTTAGAAAAATTTTGTTGTAGCAGAGTTTTTAGATTATATTTTGGGATATTTTTAGAAAATATTTTGGGATATTTAGGAGTAGAAGAGTTTCTAGAATATATTTTGAGATTTTTTTTGAATTAAAAAAAATTAAACTAATTTTTAGACTATCTTTTAGAGTACTTTTTAAAATTTTTTTATTGAATTTGGAAAACAGTCCCATCCAAAGAGGTTTAAGGAGGGTAAAACCTAGTTTTCCAAACTAATTGCTTGCTGGAAAATTTTCACAGGAAGCCCTGCACAACTTTGGGAAATTGACTATAATTTCGTATAGGAAAGTCAAAATTGAGTTTTGTGTGTTGCGTTTGAAACTAGACTCATAGGTCTTTCAACGGTATAAAATTCAAGATTTGGTTCAACTCCTATAAATACCAGCAAATTTACAAATTTTCTTGAAAAACCATGACTGTTCTGTTTTGCACATGAGACAGCAGTGATTTTGAACTGAACATTTGACTAAACTATGAGTTGAATTTCATGAAGATGTCTTCTAAAGTCTATTAGTACTTCGAGTCTATTTATAATGGTTAATTTTTGTGATTTTTTGACCTACGGAACTCAAGTTATACTTTTTCAAAATATGTCACCAAGTTGGAAATTTTGTCAATGAATTGAGTGAAATTTGGAAAACTTTTCTAGGTCTTAAACTTTAATTGGTGTGATTTTAGATGGTTTTGTGGCCTTAAACAAGTGTACTTCATAGCCCTAGAATGCACTTGGACATTCTTCGATTGGCTTTCAAGTTTGTCTTTGAGTTTTGAGTTTTGAGGGGCCGATTTTAGATAGGCGTATGGCTCATGATTAAGGCTAAAGTGAGCGCCTTATTAACCTAAGTTTTGAATGATTAGACCATGACATCTTGTCTTGGTTACTTTTAGGGTTTAACAGTGGGAACGAGCACGACCTGGAATCGAATGTTTAGCTTTGGTCTACTTTAAAAGGGGAGTTTTCCTTACATGTGTATGATTTATGTGACGCCCCGAAAAAAAAAATGAGTTTGAGAACCCGGAAATTTTGTAATTTTCTAGGGTTTATTTTTTTAATCGCCCGTTTTTCTACATTTTCTTGATTAGAAAAATTCCCCAGATAAAGTTTATGAGCAAAAATAGTTTTAAAATGATTTTCCTAGTATTGGAGAGTTTTTAGAAAATTAAGAATATATAACGGACGTGGGACCCACAAGTGCGAAAAGTTCGGAAAAATTCGGCCAATTAGGTTAAATTCCGGATACTGTGTAAAATTTATCGGGTGTTAAGGGATAAGTAGAGGATGTGAATTGATTGATGTGAGAGGAAAAAGAAAAGATAAGATTGCATTTATGGAGGTGACAAGTGTCACCATTGTATTGGAAATATCTTATGACTTACTATTCATTTTCTTGACTTTTTGACCAATTGCTTAAATATCTTAAAAATCACACAAAATTCATTCTTGTCTTCAACCTCTTGGCTGATTCTCTCTCTAGCAAAGAAGGAAGAAAAAACCTCTTCAAAGTTTGGCAATTATCTAGCTCAAATCCTCCAAAACACTTGCTTGATCTAGTTTCTACTCCATAAAACCTCTTCTTTTAGTGATAGTGAGTTGTTTGGTGAAGTTGTTTGGAAGCTTAAGGTGACAAGTAGCTCTCCCTCTTGTTTTGCTAAGGTAAGTGGTGGATGAACGCCTCTCCTTCCTCTAATGATGTTCAATTCATGATTAGTGGTGTTATAAGATGCAATTTCATGGATTATTTCTTGAGTTTGGTTGAATTGGTGAAGTTTTATTATTTTTGGGGATTTTTATGTTTTCATAGGGATATGATTGGGTGGTCATGTATGATGATTGGAAATGATGTTTAATGACTCTAGGAGGTGGAAAAAGTGATTAAGTGCAATCAATTTCTGTTTTGGAAGAAATTTCAGAAAATTAGGTTTTGTAGTTCTTCATTCTGCCCGAATTTATTGCACCATGTTAGAGGCCGAATTGGACTTTGCTCAAAACATGAAAGTTGTAGGTATTGATGAGTTTGAAGTGCCTGTAAAATTTCAGGTCATTTGGATTAGTGTAGAGTGAGATATGCCGATTTTACTGTTGCTGTTCTGGGTTGATCATAATGCGAAAACTGCACTTGTAATTGGCCATTTTGACTGGAATTGCTTTGGATTTAGGTGTTGGTGTCTTCTGATGAAATGTATCTGGATGTCTTAGCTACCATATGCCTTTGGAATTTCGGCATTTGGACCTGTATAGACTGAGTTATAGTAATTACAGCATTATGTGATTTGTAAACCTGTTTTTGGTGTTTCCGGTTGAGTATTTGGCACATTTGACCTAGTTGTGCTAGGATTTGGACTGAGTGGCCTTCTACATTGTTGTATACCTATCTCTTATCTTCGCAACAGTGGGTCTTGCACCTTCTTCCGACAATCATAACGCCTTTGGTACCATTACCGCAAAATGACGTCAAAACTGTTTTTCTGGTTTTGAGCTTAAGTTTCATTTCCGGATTTTTTTCCCCCTAGCTTGACTTGCACTAGTATTACTTGGAGCTTGCTGAATGACTATGGATGAACTTGTTGTTGTGTGTGTACCTTTGGGACTGGCTGAGGAAATAATGAAGCCATGATGGCTGGAAAAGTTAGCAAATGTAGGGGAAGTGCTGTCCGAACTTTTAAAGGATTTGTTTGCATTGAGTTTGTGATCTAAGACTTGGGTTTGAGCAAGGCAATGATACATGATGGATGATTTCTGAGCCATTGAGGTGAGTGACCTCAAACTATTTCTGAAGTTACTTTTGTACCGTTTTCTTGCATTATTTACTTTTAAACTATTTCCAAAGTTACTTTTGAACTGTTTTCTTGCATATCATGCGTGCTTGCATATGAGTGTTCCTTGTTTGCTGTAATTCTTGACTTATTGGCTTGTTATTAGTGATTGATAATGTGTTAAGTGCTTTCGATGATTGTTAAAACGAGTTTTCTAGGCGAGTGTGTACTTTATCGCACTCGACCTAAATAAATATGAAATTTTCAATGATTAATGATTAAATGCTAATTGCGCATGATGTAAGCCTTTTGGCTGAACTGGCCACTGCCCTTCGTTACCGATCGACTCGAGCCAGAAGCGGACTCGGTCGGGCGATATGGTGACCCTGGGTGAATTTGGTATACTCGAGTATTACCTTGTAGTCCGGCTACGTCCGGATGGGTGGAGTCCGGCCAACGTCGGATGGATGGAGTCCGGTCAACGTCCGGAAAAGGGGATGAACGAATAAAAAGATGAACGAGGGTTTATTTATAAAATTGAAATTTTCAAATAATTGGAGGAATAAGGGGAAATGTCAGGGGAACGAACAAATGAATAGCTCCATGTGAGCGGTATCCTTTTAATGAATATGTTACTATCGCTTTCTATTGTAATTGTTTCTTGAATTATTGATTATTGATGGTTAATGTGTTGGCTTTGTTATGAAATTTCATGTTCGGAACCTTATTGAGATTTTAGCTCATTGAGCTTTGTGGAATTACCATGTGGTGTCATTTTCTGCTTTTGTTTTACTCTCACTGTGCAAATGTTGACCTGTAACAAAATTACATTTTTACCCCCGGTTACTTATTGAACTTCTAAAACATTACAATGATTTCACTGGCTCACGAGAGCAAAAATACGTACATCTGATTTCTGAACCATGACATCAATGAAATGAATTTTTGTGAAAACTATTTGATTACTGATTTTACTGGTTACTCACTGGGCTTTTAGCTCACCCCAAAAATGTTTTATTTCCCCCCCCACAGGGCTCAAGGCGAAGGAAGGGCCTGTTGTGCTTATTCACGTGACTGGATGGCTTATATCGTGTACAGTTTAAGTTTGGATCTATTTTATGTACGAGTTGGTCTTGTATAAATATTTGAAATTGATATGGATGTAAGTATACATTCCACGATTGGAATCAGTTTCCGCTGCATTTGTGACATGTAATTATTGGAGACTTGGATGTATGTTTGTGGACCATGTGATGTATATTTGAGATTTATATTGTAATTCATTTGAGGATTGTAGTGATCGACTGAGTCCCGGCGAGAGTTGGGCAGGCGGCCCGCCGAACCCTCTGGTTCGCCTTAGGGGGAGGTGGGGCCGTCACAGTTGGTATCAGAGCCTAGGCTTCAGATCTTTGTAGTGTATCCTAGGCTTGAAGTTTAGGATGCCGGACTGTGGGTTTGATTTGACTCTTGAGAGATTTGTGCGGGATGTTTTAACTTGATTGGTACAAGTGAGAATGTCGAGGACGACATTCTTTTAAGGAGGGGAGATTGTGACGCCCCGAAAAAAAAAATGAGTTTGAGAACCCGGAAATTTTGTAATTTTCTAGGGTTTATTTTTTTAATCGCCCGTTTTTCTACATTTTCTTGATTAGAAAAATTCCCCAGATAAAGTTTATGAGCAAAAATAGTTTTAAAATGATTTTCCTAGTATTGGAGAGTTTTTAGAAAATTAAGAATATATAACGGACGTGGGACCCACAAGTGCGAAATGTTCGGAAAAATTTGGCCAATTAGGTTAAATTCCGGATACTGTGTAAAATTTATCGGGTGTTAAGGGATAAGTAGAGGATGTGAATTGATTGATGTGAGAGGAAAAAGAAAAGATAAGATTGCATTTATGGAGGTGACAAGTGTCACCATTGTATTGGAAATAGCTTATGACTTACTATTCATTTTCTTGACTTTTTGACCAATTGCTTAAATATCTTAAAAATCACACAAAATTCATTCTTGTCTTCAACCTCTTGGCTGATTCTCTCTCTAGCAAAGAAGGAAGAAAAAACCTCTTCAAAGTTTGGCAATTATCTAGCTCAAATCCTCCAAAACACTTGCTTGATCTAGTTTCTACTCCATAAAACCTCTTCTTTTAGTGATAGTGAGTTGTTTGGTGAAGTTGTTTGGAAGCTTAAGGTGACAAGTAGCTCTCCCTCTTGTTTTGCTAAGGTAAGTGGTGGATGAACACCTCTCCTTCCTCTAATGATGTTCAATTCATGATTAGTGGTGTTATAAGATGCAATTTCATGGATTATTTCTTGAGTTTTGTTGAATTGGTGAAGTTTTATTATTTTTGGGGATTTTTCTGTTTTCATAGGGATATGATTGGGTGGGCATGTATGATGATTGGAAATGATGTTTAATGACTCTAGGAGGTGGAAAAAGTGATTAAGTGCAATCAATTTCTGTTTTGGAAGAAATTTCAGAAAATTAGGTTTTGTAGTTCTTCATTCTGCCCGAATTTATTGCACCATGTTAGAGGCCGAATTGGACTTTTCTCAAAACATGAAAGTTGTAGGTATTGATGCGTTTGAAGTGTCTGTAAAATTTCAGGTCATTTGGATTAGTGTAGAGTGAGATATGCCGATTTTACTGTTGCTGTTCTGGGTTGATCAGAATGCAAAAACCGCACTTGTAATTGGCCATTTTGACTGGAATTGCTTTGGATTTAGGTGTTGGTGTCTTCTGATGAAATGTATCTGGATGTCTTAGCTACCATATGCCTTTGGAATTTCGGCATTTGGACCTGTATAGACTGAGTTATAGTAATTACAGCATTATGTGATTTGTAAACCTGTTTTTGGTGTTTCCGGTTGAGTATTTGGCACATTTGACCTAGTTGTGCTAGGATTTGGACTGAGTGGCCTTCTACATTGTTGTAGACCTATCTCTTATCTTCGGAACGGTGGGTCTTGTACCTTCTTCCGACAATCATAACTCCTTTGGTACCATTACCGCATTATGACGTCAAAACTGTTTTTCTGGTTTTGAGCTTAAGTTTCATTTCCGGATTTTTTTTCCCCCTAGCTTGACTTGCACTAGTATTACTTGGAGCTTGCTGAATGACTATGGATGAACTTGTTGTTGTGTGTGTACCTTTGGGACTGGCTGAGGAAATAATGAAGCCATGATGGCTGGAAAAGTTAGCAAATGTAGGGGAAGTGCTGTCCGAACTTTTAAAGGATTTGTTTGCATTGAGTTTGTGATCTAAGACTTGGGTTTGAGCAAGGCAATGATACATGATGGATGATTTCTGAGCCATTGAGGTGAGTGACCTCAAACTATTTCTGAAGTTACTTTTGTACCGTTTTCTTGCATTATTTACTTTTAAACTATTTCCAAAGTTACTTTTGAACTGTTTTCTTGCATATCATGCGTGCTTGCATATGAGTGTTCCTTGTTTGCTGTAATTCTTGACTTATTGGCTTGTTATTAGTGATTGATAATGTGTTAAGTGCTTTCGATGATTGTTAAAACGAGTTTTCTAGGCGAGTGTGTACTTTATCGCACTCGACCTAAATAAATATGAAATTTTCAATGATTAATGATTAAATGCTAGTTGCGCATGATGTAAGCCTTTGGACTGAATTGGCCACTGCCCTTTGTTACCGATCGACTCGAGCCAGAAGCGGACTCGGTCGGGCGATATGGTGACCCTGGGTGAATTTGGTATACTCGAGTATTACCTTGTAGTCCGGCTACGTCCGGATGGGTGGAGTCCGGCCAACGTCGGATGGGTGGAGTCCGGTCAACGTCCGGAAAAGGGGATGAACGAATAAAAAGATGAACGAGGGTTTATTTATAAAATTGAAATTTTCAAATAATTGGAGGAATAAGGGGAAATGTCAGGGGAACGAACAAATGAATAGCTCCATGTGAGCGGTATCCTTTTAATGAATATGTTACTATCGCTTTCCATTGTAATTGTTTCTTGAATTATTGATTATTGATGGTTAATGTGTTGGCTTTGTTATGAAATTTCATGTTCGGAACCTTATTGAGATTTTAGCTCATTGAGCTTTGTGGAATTACCATGTGGTGTCATTTTCTGCTTTTGTTTTACTCTCACTGTGCAAATGTTGACCTGTAACAAAATTACATTTTTACCCCCGGTTACTTATTGAACTTCTAAAACATTACAATGATTTCACTGGCTCACGAGAGCAAAAATACGTACATCTGATTTCTGAACCATGACATCAATGAAATGAATTTTTGTGAAAACTATTTGATTACTGATTTTACTGGTTACTCACTGGGCTTTTAGCTCACCCCAAAAATATTTTATTTCCCCCCCACCAGGGCTCAAGGCGAAGGAAGGGCTTGTTGTGCTTATTCACGTGACTGGATGGCTTATATCGTGTACAGTTTAAGTTTGGATCTATTTTATGTACGAGTTGGTCTTGTATAAATATTTGAAATTGATATGGATGTAAGTATACATTCCACGATTGGAATCAGTTTCCGCTGCATTTGTGACATGTAATTATTGGAGACTTGGATGTATGTTTGTGGACCATGTGATGTATATTTGAGATTTATATTGTAATTCATTTGAGGATTGTAGTGATCGACTGAGTCCCGGCGAGAGTTGGGCAGGCGGCCCGCCGAACCCTCTGGTTCGCCTTAGGGGGAGGTGGGGCCGTCACAGTTTAAATGACTATGTGAAATGTTGTGAGTGTTGTTGGAATATTAAATGCTTTCCAATGATTGCTAAATGGATTTTCGATAGGTGAGTGTGTACTCTATCGCACTCGACCCAAGCAAAAGTGAATTTTCAATGATTGAATGCTACTTATTCATGAACGTAAGCCTTTTGGCTGAACTGGGCCCTTGCCCTTCGTTGCTAGTCACCTCGAGCCAGAAGCAGACTCGGTCGTGCAGCTGGTGACCCTCGAACAATGTTTTGTATACTCGAGTATTACCACGAACTCTGGTGGAGAACTAGCCAGTGAATTCAATGCAATAATATCAATGAATGAATGACAAGAACATTGAAGGAGTTTTCACTTGCAAATGTTTTCTAATGTCGGAGGGATAAGGAAAATGGTTGGCAAATGAATGAATGAATGGCTCCAAGTGAGCATGTATCCTTCCAATGATAGAATGTTTATTTCTTGAATGACCGGATATTGCTGTGCAAAGTATGCAAATTGTAAAATGTAATGGTTTCCCTACCTGATTGCTTGTTTAGAAACCTCACTAGGCTTTTATCTCAATCCTTTAGTTTTGTTTTCCTTACAGGGGGGAGGCTGGAGCAAGTAGCCAAGAACTAGTGTATTCGTACTTGTACTTTTGTAGATGGGATATATTTGGAATCTTTAGAAATGTAATGCTATGTTTTACTCTTGGATTGTAAATTAAGTTTGAATTGTTGGTTGAAAATGGAACTTTTATGTTAATTTCGAAACTTGAACGTCTATTTCAAGAACGTTAGTGAGTGAGTCCTAGCGAGAGTTGGGCAGGCGGTCCGCCAAACCCTTGTGTACGCCCTAGGGGAAGGTGGGGTTGTCACAGGTGTTACCCTACGAGAAGGGCTTAAAGAAGCAGCCCTCCAACATGTTGTATGTCTTGCCCCCTTCTCCTCTTCCAAACCTACAACTATGCCATACATATTTGATAAACAGCATTGCTGCTCTTCCTCCTCCAAGCCCGCCAACGCCCCAAATGAGTTTGTGTGATACCCCAAATTTTAGGATACTATTTTTGTTTAATCTCAAAGAAAAGATTACGGTTTCTTTATTTTATTTTTGTTTTAAAACATTGTTTTATTTTAAAGACTAGAAACCCTACTTGTGCTTTAAAACCCTAGTTTACTTGTGACTAACAGGTTGTGTTTAAATCCATCATATTTGACTCAAAACCTTAATTTTATTCTATGGAATTGTAAAATTCATCACATTTTTCTTAAAATTTCCTTTTATTTGAAATACATTACCTTATTATAGCTATATTACTTATTTACATCCTCAAGGGTTGGAATAAAGAATAGAATTAAGAGTTTTACCCTTAGTTTTATAGTTCGGGTAAATTAGAGTTTTCACGTATTTTGGTAATGTGATTAAGTGTGGAGGGTTGTGTACTAAATTTTGTTATTAAGAGTGAGTTTTAGATGAGAAATAATATGAGAGTAGAAGTGAGAATAATAAGTTAGTAAATTATAAGTAAAAAGCCTAGTACGTGCGAGGTAAGGAAAAACGGGTAGAATCGACGTGCACCGTTTGTTACCGAGTGAGTGCACCATGTGAACACCACTTTATTACCTTAATACCCTTGCTATTAATTGAGTTAAATCATCCCCAAAATATCTGATAAAGTAGCCAAAAAGTTGGACCAAAAAACAAGAGAGAGAAAAGAAAATTTTGACCACCAATCAAATTGTGACATGTGTTAAACTTTGACCAAGCCTTTTTCTTGCTTTCTTATCTTTCCTTGGGCTGCATTTCTTCTTCATTTTCTGCACATTTGGCCGTGAGAGTGAGGAGAGAAAGAAACACTCCATTCCATCTTGATTTCTTGCTCAATCTTGCAAACTAACCGATAGATTCACCAAATAATCCATGGAAGTTGCTTAGGAAGGTGGATTGCCATCTTAGAGTGGAGAGTTTTGGTGGTTCAAGCTTCCTAGAGGCTGTTGTGCTTCTCCAATACTAGGTAAGGAAGGTATTAGTTCATGGTTGTACTACTTAATGGTTTACAAGTGAAAGTTATGGTTTGTTGGGTAGATCTCATGGTTTAGTAGTAGATTTGGTCAATTCCAGCTTTGTAGTGTAAAATTTCAGCTTTGGGTTTGAATGATTTTCTTCTTATACTTGCTGTATGGATGGTATATGATATATATAAGCTTGCATATGAGGTTGTAGTGCTGGTTTCAAGCTTAAAATGAGAGTTATACCTTGAATGGAGCAAATTTCCAGAATATCGGTTTCTTATGCTTCAATTCTGTCCGGTTTCAGTGCCCTATGTTAGAGGCCGAATTAGGCTTGGTACAAAACATGAAAGTTGTATAGAATGATATTTTATAGTTTCCTACGAACTTTCAGCTCAATCGAAGTAATGTAGCCTGTGAAAAGACCAAAATACCCTTGCTGCCCTGGGATGCTTCCAGTGATCCGTTTTAGACAGTTCATCCAATTGACCGTGTCTATCCACTATGATCCGTGCTGATTTAGCCATTTACCAAAACATAAAAGTTTTAGTACTCTGTCTTAGCTTTTTAACGCCTCTAAGAACGCCTTAAACGGACTTTGGTAGCCTGAGATATGGCCATTTAAAGGTAGTACAGTTAATTAGTCGACTAGTTCGAATTTGGTTCTGTGAACTGGGGATTTGACTGGGGTGCACTGGAAATTTGATTAAGTGATCCGCATGAGAATTGTAACCCTATGTCTTAGCTTCCAAACGGCACAAATTGTATTCCAATCCGATAAACATAGCCTCGATTGTGTCCGTTACGCAAAACCCTATGAAATCTGTCTTTTACTAAAGCTCATTTCCGCACTTGTTATTAGCTTGATTTTTGGTCCTTGTATTGTCTTGAGCCTATTGAACGGATATTGAAATGAGATTATTTTGTGTGTAACTTTGGGTTTGTTGGAAGAAAATATTGAAGCCATAAATGGCTGGAAAATGGGTAAACACAAGGGGCATGCCGCCAAATTTTCACGAGAAAGATAAACTAGCTTTTGGAGTTCTAGTTTTGTATCTTGCAAATTTAACTAGAATAGACTAAAAACTGGGTCGAGTTATCTTCATGGAAGTTGTAACCTTTTGTTTAAGTTTCGAGACACTGCCTAGCACATTTTGATCCGACAACCACAGCTCCAGTTATGGGCAAAATCGTGTAACCCGTTTTGTACCATTTTCATTTCCACACACGCGCACGTGCATTTCTTAACCGTTTTTGCTGTTTTGGACCGTTTAGGTCTACTTTTGTTATTTTGTTAACATTCCGGCCGTATTGGCCAATTTCGACATTCTTTGGGCCTTAACATTATTTTTGACCGTTTTTTTATTATTTTTGATAGTTTTCAACCGTATTCGATCGTTTAAGTTATAAACTGCTATTGTATTGCCGTTTCACTTATGTGTGTATATAATCTGTCAATACAGATTGTGAGGCTTTTGATGGCGACGGCCAAGCTCAGTGAGTTGTATCGTTTTTCGTGCCAAGCTTTATCTAGTGAGTAATTGGGTTGTTTTTTGATGTGGAATTGTTGAAGTTCCTTGTATATGTTAAATGGGTACTTAGGCGAGGGTGTACTTTATCTCACTCGACCTAAGTCCATCCTTTGTTTTGATTTCCTATGTGAGAATACATGCTTTATGTTGAGTATCACCCTCTTGCTGTGTGCTGAGGAGGGCGAATACATGACTTGAGTATCACCCTCTTGCTGTGTGCTGAGGAGGGTGAATACATGACTTGAGTATCACCCTTTTGCTGTGTACTGATGGGGGTGTTTACATGACTTGAATTAAACCCCTTTTGCTGTGTGCTATTTGGGGTAAGTACTATGTTGTGTACTTTGTTGAGAGATACCATCTATTGAGAGATCGGATATCTCAGGGCTTGGTTGCAGACCGGTTCCAAGGGTTAGACAAACTATTCGAGCCTGCTGGGGCTTGGTCGAAGATAGTTCCATGCTAGACTTGGGATTTAGTTCTTTGTTAAAGTTTTGATGAAATCTAAGTTATTTTAATTCGCTCGAGCTGCTGTGTGCTGTTGACTGGCTGGCGGGGGTTGATAAGGTGAACGGGGAAGTTTAAGTGGAGTCTACGGACCATGAGTACTTTGGTTGACGGAGTGTTAACAGGCGTTCAAGTTCGGGGAATTGAACTGGCTTTGGAGCCACCCGTATCCTACCATTGTGATGTTACTTTTCGGTTATTGATATGAATTATCCTGATTTACTTGTTTAATTATGTGAGTTTACATTTTTTCCCTGATTACTCACTAAGCATATAGCTTACCCCATTCTATTTGTTTTCCTTAGCAGGGGGCCGACGCGGGGATCGCTCGAGAAGGTGTTTAGTGTTTTGATTATAGATGAGTTGAATTTGTACTTGGTATAAGTTGACTAGCCAGATGTATATAGTTGTCGTGGTGGTTGTAGTTATCAGCTTTTCTAGGGTTTATTTTCTAGTACTCGTGGTATGTATGACTTGATGTTCTGGTTTATGCAACTTTTGAAGATGTAATAGAGTAAATAGAGCTTTCTTTTGGCATGAACTCTATTTTCTAGTTCTAGAGCATCGAGTCCCGGCAAGAGATGGGCAGGCGACCTGCCAAACCCTGGGGTACGCCCTAGGGGGAGGTGGGGCCGTCACAGGTGGTATCAGAGCCTGCTTCGCGTGGTCTCTGCGCGGAGTGAGCTTGGGCCAAGTGGTGAATAAGTACGAAGGATTAAGTGCTCGTTGAGCTTAAGCTATGGAGTCATGAATTGTTATTAGGCCTTAAATCTTTCTCGTGACATGTGAGGTCAATAGATAGGTACGTCAGGGAGGAATTTCGATTGTAGATAGTTTGCTCTTGGGACTGGCCTGCTTGAGATGTGAATTATCTTATTTCGGATTCTCGTGCCTGAATACTCCAGAGTTGAACTTGAGACTTGCATTTTGGGAACATGAACAGGCTTTGTCTGGCTAGAGTGAGTACAAGAGATCAACGGGCACCTTGGGAAGTGGAGTAAGAAATCGAACGGGGGTGATTTTCACTGAGTGTGGGACGACAAGTCGCGTTTTCTTTCGTTTTGCCCTTGCATTGTTCCTACATGTCATTTACTTGTGGTATGATAATACCTACATATATAGTACTTGCTGTACTTAACTTTGTCTAACTTGAAATGTCTCTTGGTGTACATGGTGCTTTATATTGTGTATATGTCTCCTTGTGTATTTGGTGTGTTATATCTTATTGTTCTAGTCAATTTCCTGTGTTACATACTAAATCACCTTTTGAAAAAAAAATGTCAAGGACGACATTCTTTGAAGGATGGGAGATTGTGATACCCCAAATTTTAGGATACTATTTTTGTTTAATCTCAAAGAAAAGATTACGGTTTCTTTATTTTATTTTTGTTTTAAAACATTGTTTCATTTTAAAGACTAGAAACCCTACTTGTACTTTAAAACCCCAGTTTACTTGTGACTAACAGGTTGTGTTTAAATCCATCATATTTGACTCAAAACCCTAATTTTATTCTATGGAATTGTAAAATTCATCACATTTTTCTTAAAATTTCCTTTTATTTGAAATACATTACCTTATTATAGCTATATTACTTATTTACATCCTCAAGGGTTGGAATAAAGAATAGAATTAAGAGTTTTACCCTTAGTTTTATAGTTCGGGTAAATTAGAGTTTTCACGTATTTTGGTAATGTGATTAAGTGTGGAGGGTTGTGTACTAAATTTTGTAATTAAGAGTGAGTTTTAGATGAGAAATAATATGAGAGTAGAAGTGAGAATAATAAGTTAGTAAATTATAAGTAAAAAGCCTAGTACGTGCGAGTTAAGGAAAAACGGGTAGAATCGACGTGCACCGTTTGTTACCGAGTGAGTGCACCATGTGAACACCACTTTATTACCTTAATACCCTTGCTATTAATTGAGTTAAATCATCCCCAAAATATCTGATAAAGTAGCTGAAAAGTTGGACCAAAAAACAAGAGAGAGAAAAGAAAATTTTGACCACCAATCAAATTGTGACATGTGTTAAACTTTGACCAAGCCTTTTTCTTGCTTTCTTATCTTTCCTTGGGCTGCATTTCTTCTTCATTTTCTACACATTTGGCCATTAGAGTGAGGAGAGAAAAGGAGAGAAAGAAACACTCCATTCCATCTTGATTTCTTGCTCAATCTTGCAAACTAACCGATAGATTCACCAAATAATCCATGGAAGTTGCTTAAGAAGGTGGATTGCCATCTTAGAGTGGAGAGTTTTGGTGGTTCAAGCTTCCTAGAGGCTGTTGTGCTTCTCCAACACTAGGTAAGGAAGGTATTAGTTCATGGTTGTACTACTTAATGGTTTACAAGTGAAAGTTATGGTTTGTTGGGTAGATCTCATGGTTTAGTAGTAGATTTGGTCAATTCCAGCTTTGTAGTGTAAAATTTCAGCTTTGGGTTTGAATGATTTTCTTCTTATACTTGCTGTATGGATGGTATATGATATATATAAGCTTGCATATGAGGTTGTAGTGCTGGTTTCAAGCTTAAAATGAGAGTTATACCTTGAATGGAGCAAATTTCCAGAATATCGGTTTCTTATGCTTCAATTCTGTCCGGTTTCAGTGCCCTATGTTAGAGGCCGAATTAGGCTTGGTACAAAACATGAAAGTTGTATAGAATGATATTTTATAGTTTCCTACGAACTTTCAGCTCAATTGGAGTAATGTAGCCTGTGAAAAGACCAAAATACCCTTGCTGCCCTGGGATGCTTCCAGTGATCCGTTTTAGACAGTTCATCCAATTGACCGTGTCTATCCACTATGATCCGTGCTGATTTAGCTATTTACCAAAACATGAAAGTTTTAGTACTCTGTCTTAACTTTTTAACGCCTCTCAGAACGCCTTAAACGGACTTTGGTAGCCTGAGATATGGCCATTTAAATGTAGTACAGTTAATTAGTCGACTAGTTCGAATTTGGTTCTGTGAATTGGGGATTTGACTGGGGTGCACTGGAAATTTGATTAAGTGATCTTCATGAGAATTGTAGCCCTGTGTCTTAGTTTCAAAATGGCACAAATTTTATTCCAATCCGATAAACATAGCCTCGATTGTGTCTGTTATGCAAAACCCTATCAAATCTGTCTTTTACTAAAGCTCATTTCCGCACTTGTTATTAGCTTTATTTTTGGTCCTTGTATTGTCTTGAGCCTATTGAACGGATATTGAAATGAGATTATTTTGTGTGTAACTTTGGGTTTGTTTGAAGAAAATATTGAAGCCATAAATGGCTGGAAAATGGGTAAACACAAGGGGCATGCCGCCAAATTTTCACGAGAAAGATAAACTAGCTTTTGGAGTTCTAGTTTTGTATCTTGCAAATTTAACTAGAATACACTAAAAACTGGGTCGAGTTGTCTTCATGGAAGTTGTAGCCTTTTGTTTAAGTTTCGAGACACTGCCTAACACATTTTGATCCGATAACCACAGCTCCGGTTATGGGCAAAATCGTGTAACCCGTTTTGTACCATTTTCATTTCCACGCACGCGCACGTCCATTTCTCAACCGTTTTTGCCATTTTGGACCGTTTAGGTCTACTTTTGTTATTTTGTTAACATTCCGGCCGTACTGGCCAATTTCGACATTCTTTGGGCCTTAACATTATTTTTGATCGTTTTTTATTATTTTTGATAGTTTTCAACCGTATTCGATCGTTTAAGTTATAAACTGCTATTGTATTGCCGTTTCACTTATGTGTGTATATAGTCTGTCAATACAGATTGTGAGGCTTTTGACGGTGACGGCCAAGCTCAGTGAGTTGTATCGTTTTTCGTGCCAAGCTTTATCAAGTGAGTAATTGGGTTGTTTATTGATGTGGAATTGTTGAAGTACCTTGTATATGTTAAATGGGTACTTAGGCGAGGGTGTACTTTATCTCACTCGACCTAAGCCCATCCTTTGTTTTGATTTCCTATGTGAGAGTACATGTTTTATGTTGAGTATCACCCTCTTGCTGTGTGCTGAGGAGGGCGAATACATGACTTGAGTATCACCCTCTTGCTGTGTGCTGAGGAGGGTGAATACATGACTTGAGTATCACCCTTTTGCTGTGTGCGGATGGGGGTGTTTACATGACTTGAATTAAACCCCATTTGTTGTGTGCTGTTTGGGGTAAGTACTATGTTGTGTACTTTGTTGAGAGATACCATCTATTGAGAGATCGGATATCTCAGGGCTTGGTTCCAGCCCGGTTCCAAGGGTTAGACGAACTATTCGAGCCAGCTGGGGCTTGGTCAAAGATAGTTCCATGCTAGACTTGGGATTTAGTTCCTTGTTAAAGTTTTGACGAAAGCTAAGTTATTTTAATTCGCTCAAGCTGCTGTGTGTTGTTGACTGGCCAGCGGGGGTTGATAAAGTGAACGGGGAAGTTTAAGTGGAGTCTACGGACCATGAGTACTTTGGTTGACGGAGTGTCAACAGGCGTTCAAGTTCGGGGAATTGAACTGGCTTTGGAGCCACCCGTATCCTACCATTGTGATGTTACTTTTCGGTTATTGATATGAATTATCCTGATTTACTTGTTTAATTATGTGAGTTTACATTTTTCCCCTGATTACTCACTAAGCATATAGCTTACCCCATTCTATTTGTTTTCCTTAGCAGGGGGCCGACGCGGGGATCGCTCGAGAAGGTGTTTAGTGTTTTGATTATAGATGAGTTGAATTTGTACTTGTTATAAGTTGACTAACCAGATGTATATAGTTGTCGTGGTGGTTGTAGTTATCAGCTTTTTTAGGGTTTATTTTCTGGTACTCGTGGTATGTATGATTTGATGTTCTAGTTTATCCAACTTTTGAAGATGTAATAGAGTAAATAGAGCTTTCTTTTGGCATGAACTCTATTTTCTAGTTCTAGAGTATCGAGTTCCGGCGAGAGCTGGGCAGGCGACCCGCCGAACCCTGGTGTACGCCCTAGGGGGAGGTCGGGCCGTCACAGTTTGACACCACAACCTACTGCACCTCCACCTCTCTGCCAACCCCCATTCCCTGATTCTCTAAAGCTTTCCCACAACTAGAAAGCAGCTCCTCCCACAATGTCGACTGAGAATGTTGCCCCCCCCGGATGCTTGCTGTTTGTCCAAATCCACCACCTGTACGTTAAACAGATTGCTCCTACTTACAATACTAGTTGTAGTGTTTTCTCCCGTTGCATCTCTTTGCAAATTCTGATGTGGCTTATCCCCATCCCTTGTATACATCCCCTCCTGAATCCCTTGATTCCCTTCATGCGACACTCCGGTCACTATCCCCTTATCCTTATCACACATCATTTTCTGCACATAAACCAATGTTTGTACTCATCTCTGAATCTTCTATTCCCTAGTCTAAATCTTCAGTGGCATTAATGATGGGTCCCTCTTATAGCAGATACTATCTTCATGGCTAAATCTTGCACAATATGAACAAAAAGGCCAATTTTCAAACTGCGCCCTCTGCTAAAACCAAATTCATCATCTCCAATCCATATTTGTTTCACCGGTGTTTTAATTGTGCCAATTTCAACTAAAAGCCTCACAACCGAAGGTCTCCTAAGATCCATCATTGCCACATCCACCTTTAGCAATCTCCCCAATGTTGCAGCCATCTTGCTCAACTGGTTTTTTCCAAATAATGGAATAGGAAGATTAGGAAATAACACCCAGATAGGAGCAATCGCTATCTCCTTATTTGCTTTGAATTCCATTGTCCACTTTGATACCGTCATCGGTGTGCTGTGAATAAACCATGTTCCGCGTAAAAATAGCCTAGAGTAGTCCTCCTCCAAAGTCGGATGAATCAAAATGTAGTTAGGGTCCAATAAGCCAACTATGCACTTCCCTTTTAACCCTAATAACACAAAAATTGTGAATAACCTCCATAGGAGGTCTATACAATGGAAACCTCCCAACCAAAGTGTTGTTACAAGGTTCAAACAATTGGTCCATCTCCTATTGAGAAAGACGAAATGTAGGTTCTCCTCTATACATTGAGAATGACCCAGGATCAAAAGCACCAGTTGGGGATGCCCTCCTAGTCACCATCGCCGAGAAACTCCTTGGCATCAGCAGAGGGGCACCCCCATTATCAAGGGTCTCCAGTGGCACTATGCGAGGACGATCTTGTGTTCCTAATTACTCACACCTATGAAATATCACAATTTGATGCTTTATTATTTGTTAAAATACTACAATTTGCTATATTTTAATAAAATTTGAAAATTAGGTTGGATTATTATTAAGCCTTTTTGATTGATGTTAATGGCTAAGAAATAGTTTGTTGATGATGGTTAAGCATGTATATTTTGCGTCTTCTCTCATTAATCTTTGAGCGGATAGGAGTCAATTTGGAGGGCACACCTCAATTTTCAATACGAACATTGGAGGAATTGAACATTACTAATCTTGCTGGCAGGGACATTCCTACAAACAACTTTCCTCACACACGGAGAGAGAGATCACGTGGTATCGGCCGCGCTCCGAGTAAGGCAAAGTCAGTCCTTTTACTTCTGCCCTGCCACCACTACCACCTCCACCTACATCTTCATGATCCTATTAGCAGCGACTCTTTGGTATTTTAGGTTGCCATCAGACTCAAGTCGTGGAACAACTTGTTCGGGTCGATGCTCACCTAGATACGTTTGACATCTGGGTGCATCGTATGGAGGATAACTTTGGCATTACTTCTCTACCATACCTTACTCCTGAGCACCATGGTGATGAGTGAGGATTCGATGGAGCTATTGGGGGAGGCACTGAACTAACATGTATTGACTCCATAGTGAGTTGGCTCCTTGGGAGTAGAGCTGAATGCCTCCTGCTACTGGGCGAAGAAGAATTGTCCTTCTCCATTCGGGCATTCTTGGAGGGCATACCACAATTTTCAATACGAACATTGGAGGAATTAAACATTACTAATCTTGCTAGCATGGGCATTCCTACAAACAACTTTCCTCGCACACGAAGAGAGAGATCACGAGGTATCGATTGCTCTGAGTAAGGCGAAGTCAGTCCTTCTACTTCTGCCCTCCACCTACAACTTCATGATCCTATTAGCAGCAACTCTTTGGCATTTTAGGTTGCCATCAGACTCAAGTCGTGGAACAACTTGTTCGAGTCGATGCTCACCTAGATACGTTTGATATCTAGGTGCATCGTATGGAGGATAACTTCGGCATTACTCCTCTACCATACCGTACTCCTAAGCACTATGGTGATGAGTGATGTAACGACCCCACCTCCCCCTAAGGCGTACCAGAGGGTTCGGCGGGCCGCCTGCCCAGCTCTCGCCGGGACTCAGTCGTTCTTTAATCAAATCCAGAACAAATCACAAGAATAAATAGGGCAGGAATCCAAACTTAAAGTGGAACTTATATACATTGCTATCTCAAAAGAAAGTACAACCACCAAATGTACAAAGGTTCCCACTTCACCATACAACTAGCCCGTGCCAAGCACTAGGACGAGAACCATTACAAAAGAAACAAAAGACCTAGACTAGGCTAGTCTATGCTCTCATCCTGCTCGCCGTCCCCTGTTAAGGAAAACAAAACTAAAGGGGTGAGCTAAAAGCTCAGTGAGGTTCCAAACAGATAATCAAACAATCAAACAATCAATTCAATACATTAAACATGGAGTATCAATAATTCAAGAAACATTTACAATGGAAAGCAATAGTAACATTCATTAAAAGGATACGGCTCACAAGGAGCAATTCGTTCATTCGTTCATTCGTTCATTCGTTCTCCTGACATTTCCCCTTATTCCTCCAATCATTTGAAAATGCATTTTTCGTTTATCAATAAACCCTCGTTCGTTCGTTCGTTCGTTCGTTCATTCATTCATTCACCCCCGTCCTGGCCGTTGGCCAGTCTCCACCAACCTACAGGGTAATACTCGAGTATACCGAACGTTCACCCAAGTCCCTAATCGCCCGACCGAGTCCGCTTCTGGCTCGAGACGACCGGTAACAAGGGGCAATGGCCAGTTCAGCCCAAAAGGCTTACATTCATGTGCAAGTAACATTTCAATCATTAAATCCTTCAAAATTGCACAGTTATTTAGGTCGAGTGCGATAAAGTACACACTCGCCTAGAAAGCTCGTTTTGGAAATCATTAAAAGCAATTAACACATTAGCAAATGATAACAACAAGCCATATAGTCAAATAAGGAACACTCACCTAGATATGCAAAATAGCGTGCAAAATATCCTTCCGGATATTACCCTTAGTCACCAATGAAACCTAAGGTTGAACAAGAGAACATATTACAGTTTATCGAGCAAAACATTTAAGGGAAACAAAGAAACCCGACTAATTAGGAGTAAAACGTGTAAAGATGACTTTCAAGTAAGAAGAGGGTTGTTTGAACCCCAGGATGAAAAATCATGTTTTAAAATGGAAAACCGGTCATGGTATTGGCCAAACAAAAGTATACAAGTTCAAATAGAAACCTAGCCCTCGAGCGAAAATTTGGGCAGCACGCCCTTTGTGTTTACCTAATTTTCCAGCCATTTTGGCTTCATTATTTTTCCTCAACCACAACCTAACATCACACATAAGCAATTCAAGTCAAGAGCCGTTCCATAGGCTCACAATATCATAAGAATAAGAGTTACAACAATCACAAGTGCAGAAATTCAACTTAGCACAAGACAGATTTGACGTACGAACGTGGAAATAACATATCCGAAGCTAGGCTTATCGGATTGAGACGAAACCTATGCTGTTTCGAAGCTAAGACACAGAGCTACAACATTCATGAAGGTCACTTAGTCCAGTTCCTAATATAACTTAGTCAAATTCTCAAATTACTAAACCAGGAACCAATTCATTGGCTGTTTAAACGCAGAACACTGTAATGGACATATCTCAGAGTACACAAGTCCGAATCAGGTGTTATGAGAGGCATTTGAAAGCTAATTCAGAATACTAAAACTTTCATGTTTTGGAAAAAAGCTAAATCAGAATGGATCCTAGTCGAAAACGTGATAAACTGGACTTAACTGATCACACGGACTGCTTGGGAAATACTTAAAACAGTAAGGGTATTTTGAACTTTTCACATCCTACGTTGCTCCGATTGAGCTGAAATTTTGTATGCACCTATAAAATACCATTCTATACAACTTTCATTCTTTGACCTAAGGCTAATTCGGCCTCTAACATAGGGATTCAAATTCGGACAGAATGTTGGGAAAAATTTCCAAATTCTGGAATTTCTAGTTTTTTGTGGAACTTTCCTTAATTTCTTGGTCTAATCACTACCAAAGCCTCTCTTATAACCTTAATTTCAACATATATAATTCATACAACAAATTGGACAGAAATTCATCAAGCCCTAGTTCATCATATAAATTGGGAAAAACTTCCAAAACAAGATAATATCCATGATTCCACCACAAAATCAAGTTGCTAAGCTTAATTTAACAAGATTGAAAGTAAAACTTGGAGAGATAAGCTTTCTTACCTTGACTAGAGTTCACTAAGAGTAGCCCAAGCTTTCTCTTTCAAAAATCACACCACAAGTCACTAACTAATCACTCAAGGACAAGTTTAATCGGTTTGTTTTGTTTGATTTCTCACTTGGTTGTTGGATTGAAGATGAAATGGAATGTTTTCCCTTGTTGTTTTTCTTCTTGCTCCTCTCGGCCAGCAGCAACAAAATGAAGAAGAAAGTTGCTAAGTTTTGGTGTTTAAATAGATGGTCTTGGTCTTAATTAAGAAGCTCTATGGTGGCGACAAGTGTCGCCACCACCACCTTTCTTTTTTTCTCTTTCTTTCCTTGTCATTTTAGCCACTAATTTTCGGTCAACCTTGCTGCCAAGAGAGAAGATATTTTGCTCAAGTTCAATAAATTTGTTTGGTGAAAAAAAAATGGCGGTCAAGTGGTGCGTTCAATCTGTAGTGCGCGGGACCCGTCGGTTCGCGCCGTTTTTCTTAAAAACTCACGTACTAGGGTTTTTACTTCCCATTCACTAACCTTATATCATTGCTACCAATCACATATTATTTCTCACTTAAAAGTCACTTTTAATCCTCAAATTTAATCCTTACTCTGTACCGAAAATTCATCCGGCAAAAAATCGCGAAAACCCTAATTTTTCTCCAAACTTTGAAACCGAAGCGTAAAACCCTATTTTCTAGGTTTACTTACACTTATTGTGAAATAATTGGGTAGTGGGCTTTGATAGATAATAATTTTCAAATAAAAGGGTATTTTTGAGAAAAATACAAGAAATTTGCGAGTCCTCACAAGTGAGGATTCGATGGAGCTATTGGGGGAGGCACTGAACTGACATGTATTGACTCCATAGTGAGTTGGCTCCTTGGGAGTAGAGCTAGATGCCTCCAGCTACTGGGGTGAAGAAGAATTGTCCTTCTCCATTCGGGCATTCTTGGTTGTAGATTTCTTTCTCTTCTTCTTCCCATCTTCTCCGGCTTGAGTAGAAGGGAGAGGAGTAGAGACCTAGGTAGGAGTAGTCACAGGTTGAGCTAGCATGGAAGAGGAAACGAGACTAAAGCTGGGTACTCTAGACAGGGAGAGTAGTTGAGAAAACTTCTTCACTGCAAAATTTCAGAGAAATAATGAGTATCAATACAAACTAATGAAGGGAAATATGAGTAAAGAAGATGTCGAAACATATGTATTATGGTTATTCAGTTCCACTAGAGTAAGGATCCTAATTTCATTAGAAGTGTCTAAGAGATCTAAACGGATGAGTCTAGTGGCTTTAAGTTGTTTAGAAGAGAATTCTTTAACATTCAACTTGAGATCCAAAGTGAGTAGCTATTTTAATTCGGCCTTAGGGAGAGTTTTTGGAAAGATATCAAACACTTGGGTCCCCTTCCTCCAAATGAGCAAGAAAAGCGAAGATTTTTTATGAAGAAGAATAGGTGCTTCCATCCTTTGATGGAAGAAGGGGGCTTGACAAGCAGTTCACAGGTCTTATGCTTGCTTCCACTTCGGTGAGCAAAGTAGAACCAACTTGGAACATGACTAGAAACTTTCATAAAGAAGTAGGAGAGGGACAAATCTAATGAGTAGGGGATTCCTATGACTTTACAGAGGATGAAAAAACCAAGGATTGATTGAATAGCATTGGGATTGACCTAGGTTATTTGAATACCCCAAAAGGTCAGAATTTGAGATAAGAAAGAGGGGATTAGGAGGTGAAGACTAGTCACAAATTGTTCTCTATGGATGGAAACATACCCCAGAGGAGGTCGGCAAGCAACCTCAGAAAGAGTGAACTCCTCAGGCATCAAGCTGGGGAGGGATAGAATAAATTGCAGCAAGTTGGTCAATCTTCTCTTGGTCTAGGATGGAGGGAATGGTATCAATCTCCCTAAACTCAATTTCCATTAGATAACTTGGGGCCAAAGAACTCACCACCAGGGGCATCCCCTACTCCTTGAGGAGCTACCTCCTAAATTGGAAATGGGAAACTGCCTCGAGGAATTGGGGGACGTGTTTGAGAGAACTCATGATGTTAATAGGAGAAAGGAGAGGAGTATGAATATACTCTGAACTAGAAGATGAATTAGAGGGTAAAGTAGAAGAAGAAAGAACTTCTACAAGGATTGGTGGTCGAATTGCCTTACATTTAGGTGCTGAAGTGGTGATGTCTAAGTGCTCAGAAGGAAACATAAAAGGTGGAGAAAAGGGAACTTACGAGTGATAGTAGAAGGGTGACTCAAACAGAAAAGCTCTCCTGAAAGAAGCTAAACTATTGGAAACAATCGCTCAGGTTGACCGAAGAGAAGGTGTGGAAGTTTAGAGTGAAAGCAAAAGGAGAAGAAGGAAGGAAAATGACAAGGCACTCCCTATTTATAAGAGACCACTAGAGTGGGAAGACAAAGAGTCTTTTGAATTTGAACTAAAAGGCAGTTGTTGTTAATAATGGTTATGATGGTTGATAAGATGGATGCATCTTATCTTGGAATTGAAAATTTCAAGAGTAATGACGGTCATTACATGCACGCTCAGCCAAACTGACACATGTCTCTAAAAACCATGACTAGATTCATCTGGTATGACCATAAATTTGGTCTTAGAAGGGCTATTGTAGAGGTACAACATCATCATAGACATGTGTCATGGCCAAGCCAACTAGTTCATTTGCTTCTCGACCAAAAGGAGAGAGAATAAAGTTTGATTCCAATCTCTTCAATATAAGTTTGAAGAATAAGTCTTAAACTTCCAAGTCTTTACCCATAGCAACTTCATAAACCTCTAATAATTTGGTGGTATGGCTATCGTGGAACTGTTATGACCCCACCTCACCTTAGGGCATACTTTAGGGTTTAGCGGACCGCCTGCTCAACTCTCGCCAAGACTCACTCACACAACTTCAAAAAAATAAATTATAACTTCAAAAGTATATGAAACAGCAGTTTCCAAACTTAGAATGTACATCCATACACATGTCTATCTCAAATGTTCATACATACCCAAATATAATAAAAGATTCAAGTTCTAGTTACACTTTTAACCCTAATTCAGCACTAGTGCTAGTATAATTACAAAAGTCAAAAGTTTGGACAAAACCAACTTGTTCCTATCTCATGTCTATACTCGCACCCCCTATAATGAAAACAAAACAAATGGGCTGAGCTAAAGCTTAGTGAGGTTCTAAAATTTCATGTAAAACAAGTAGCAAGCTGGCCATTAAAGAAAACTTGAAATCTCAAAGTGAGCAAGCACAAAAGTTCATGAAAGTAAGCAATAACACTACAAGCAACCAGTTAATCAGGGATTCAACTTTTCCAAATATAAGGATACGGTCGCTCTTGCGAGCTAACACGGCCGCAGCTTGCCAAGAGGCAGTTGACCCTCCGTCAACTTTCAAGTAGTATGACAAGTCCAGTAGACACCACTTAACTCTAATCACCATCCACTAATCAAACCCCCTACCTGGCCCGAACTCTAACATTAACTATGGTGGTAATACTCGAATATAACTAATACAGTGGACCATATCCATGGATTATGCAATAAACAATAAACAGTACCTATGGTTTGCCAGTCTCCTCGACTAAGACCTTACTAGCTCGATTCGATCAACTAACCAATAGGGTTGGGATCCTAGGCAATATTCAAGTCATACGCATGTACATCAAGCCATTTGTAACCAGTGCACAGTAATAAATGACATTAGGACAAGTGCGATAAAGTACACCCTTGCCCAACGAAACAAGTTAAGAAATATCCAATCACATCAAAAAAATATTGCATTCAAGTATCAAGTTTGGTCATGCAGTTGGACACACTCACCAATGGTTTATTTCTTATCCAAATCAAGCCCAGGTCCAGCCCCCTGGCTAGAGTCAAAATCTACGATAAAATATCGTGTAGTAACTTGTAATCAAATAGGGTTTCGAATATACGACTTTCAACTTCTTATTATCAATTTAAATAGTCATTATAATACTTGATAAACCCTAAGAAAATACATGCCCGTTCCTTTGGTTTTGGCAAAGAAACAATTGAAGCCTTTAAGTTTATAACTTGTGATATGTAACTGAAAATCTCGTTTAAAGTGACCGTTAATTTGTTTTTGAGAAATGTATACTTTTTGACAAAATTTCAGCTTATAAATCACTATCAAAATTGACCTAATTATAATTAACCAAACTAGGTCCAAATTGATCTCAAATCCCACCTCTACTTCCACTTTCACTTACTCACCTTCCTAGAAAAAAAAATTGGACAGCACCTCCCCTATTTTTCCTTAACTTTTCCTCAAATTTTCGAAGCTAAACTTCATGGCAAAACAGCCCAAATCAACTCCACAAGTTATAAGGTAGAAAGGATTCTTATACTAGGCTACAAAACCAACCAATTTAAGCTTATCACTAGCATATAAACATCATATATCTATGCTGGAAAATTCTCTACAAAAGTTGGAAATTCTTATTTGGAAGCTAAAAGTCACATTAAAGTTACAAATCTTCATACAAGTCCATAACAAGACTAGATACCATCATATCATGGCTGAAAAATACAAAGAAGGCTGGAAAATTAAACCCTAGGCTGGAAATTTTACCAATCTTCACAAATCTAGGTTATCTTCCATAAAACTTCCAATTTCAAGTCATTTTCCCAATAAATTGCAAGATAAGAAAGAGAAAGAAAGTTTTCCAACTCAATACCTTCAAACCTCCAAGAGAAAGTGAAAAACCAAGGCTTTCCTCTCCAAATAACTCCACTACTAGCCTTCTTAACAGCTTATTGCAACTTTGTTCGGTTTAGATTAGTGGTTCTTGTCGATTCCTCACTCAATCAAGGCAAAATCAAGATGAAACTTGAAGCTCTGTTCTCTCTTTTTTCCTCTCCAAAAGTTGGCCAAGATGAAGGGAAAATGGAGGGATTTTTGATGGTAGGAAAGATAAGAATGGAAGAAAGCTTTTGGTCAAATGTTGCTTTGATTGCCAACACTTGGCAATCATCCATCTTTCCTCTTGTTTTTTTTTCTTTTCCCCTCTTTCTTGGTCAAGAATTTTGGCCAACCTAAGGCAAAAATTAGGGAAAGGAAAATGAAAGAAAAATAAGAAGATTAGGGAAAGAAAGTCTCGGTCAAGTGATGTCTTCGTCTGGTAACAAACGGCGCAAGTCGGTTTAAGCCTATTTCTTTGCCTCTCTTGTACTTTTGTTTGAACTTATGATTTACTAACTAACTCCTAGCACTTTTAATCACATACTTCCTCTTATTTAGTACCCACTCTTATCCACCAAATGTAATACACACACCTCGTCAATTGATAACACTACCGCAATACACCATAAAATCTCTTGCCTCTATTATAAAAGTAAAAGTAAAAGTCTTGACTCTATTATTTATTACTACTATTAAGGGAAGTAAATTAGCAGTAAAGAAATTATAAATTAATTTATTCAAAATAAAAGAGAATTATAAACAAATTTTCAAGTCCTCACAAGAACAAAAAGATAAGTCCTATTTTCCCATCATTTATTGAGTGGGGCTCTATAAATAACGAGGAGTCAGATCATGAAAGGTACGGAGAAGAAAAATATACAATAATTATTCTTGCTTAAAGAAGTTCTCAACTAACTTGAGTGTCGGATTTACAACGGGGAGTTAGTCTTGTATTATTTTCTTTTGTGCAGGTCAACTTGTCCTCAACCCAATACTAGTAATAAGTTCGATTTGATCCTCTCCAGTTCTTTTAGGTAGTATCTTGCTAAATCTAATAGCAATCTAAGACAATATATGCGTGACGACCCCACCTACCCCTAGGGCGAATTCAAGGGTTTGGCGGACCGCCTGCCCAACTCTCGCCGGGACTCACTCACTAACATTTTTAAAATAGTCATTCACGCCACTAGATTAACATAAAAGTTCCATTCATCCAAGTATTTCAACTTAATTTACAACCCAAAAGTGAAACATATGAGTACATTACCAAAGATCCCCAGATACATTTCATCTACAAAAGTACATGTACATGAAGATTATATACACTATTTCATGCTTACTTGCTCCGACCTCCACTCCTGTAAGGAAAACAAAACTAAATGAATAAGCTAAAAGTCTAGTGAGGTTCCCGAACAAGCAATCAGGTAGAGAGGATGAAAGCCCAGTGAGGCAACGATTTGCATACTTTGCACAGTAATATACAGTCATTCAAGAAAAAAACATTCAATCATTGGAAGGATACGTGCTCAATTGGAGCCATTTATTCAGTCAGTATAAGGATCGAATACAACCTAACGGGGGATGAATTAGGTTGATTATAAAACTAATCAAGTTATGGGCACTTTTTACTCAATATGAAATTTACCCTTTTTTCGAAGTGATCACACAATGAATCAATCAATTAATGAACAATATCACTTGAGAGAAATAGAAGATATAAACAATTTAAAGATCACAAGATAACAATAAATAAATAAGAAAGGAAGAATTGCAAACCAATTGACTATCAAGCTCCTCTTGAACTCGTAGATCAATTCAAACAAGCTTTTTCAAATTGATGAAATACAACCAATCTTGTGTACAAAGGAAGGCTCACTTCCTCCTTGCCCCAATTTCCACTTGGTTAAGTTAGGAAGTTTTACTATCCCTCAGGACAACCCTCACAGAGCTATACTAATGAAGTATATACTCAGAAATGAAAAGCTTACAATGAACTTCACACCACTAAGACTGCAAATCTTCCTTGGAGAGTGTTTTCTCACTAAAACTACTCTATATCTTTTGTATCTTTATTGTGCAAAAGTTCTGACCATGCTCTATTTATAGGAGACCAAGAAAGTGCTTCATTAATACTTCCAATAGATAGAAAGTAGCTGAAGAGTCAACTAGCCGTTAGGAGTATCGGACGTCCGGTACATCTGAAGCATGCGTCCGACAGTAGGCAGTGAGTTTGAAAAATCTTATTCAATTCTATTGGACGTCTGGTGCTTGCGTCCGAAGGCAGACAATGAGTTAGAAGGAATATCTCAATTCTATTGGACGTTATGTGACGACCCCACCTTCCCCTAAGGCGAACCAAAGGGTTCGGCGGGCCGCCTGCCCGGCTCTCGCCGAGGCTCAGTCGTTCACTAAAGTCCTTAAATGAATTACAAGAATAAACCTCAAATATACATCACATGGTCCACAAATATACATCCAAGTCTCCAATAATTACATGTCACAAATGCAGCGGAAACTAATTCCCAACTATACATCAAATGATTTCAAATCCAAAACTGTACAAGATATAGGCCATCCATTCACGTGAATAAGCACAACAAGTCCTGCCTTCGCCTTGAGCCCTGTGGAAGGGAATAAAATATTTTTGGGGTGAGCTAGAAGCTCAGCGAGTAACCAAAAAATCAGTAATCAAATCGGTTTAACAATATTTCTTTTCAATGATGTCATAAATCAATGATGTCATAGATCAAATGATAAGTCCAGAAACGATTACAGCATTTACAAAACATTAAATATGGAGTATCAATAATTCAAGAAATATGTACAATGGAAAGCGAGAGTAACATTCATGAAAAGGATACGTTCATTTTTTATAAATAATCCCTCGTTCATATTTTATTCGTTCATCTTTTTTTTTTTTCCGGACATTGGCCGGTCTCCACCCATCCGGACGTAGCCGGACTCCACCCATCCGGACGTAGCCAGACTACAAGGTAATACTCGAGTATACCAAATTCACCCAGGGTCACCATATCCCCCGACCGAGTCCGCTTCTGGCTCGAGTCAATCGGTAACGAAGGGCAGGGCCCAATTCAGCCAAACGGCTTACATTCATGCGCAACTAGCATTTAATCATTAATCATTGAAAATTTCATATTTATTTAGGTCGAGTGCGATAAAGTACACACTCACCTAGAAAACTCGTTTTAACAATCATTGAAAGCACTTAACATATTATCAATCAATAATAACAAGCCAATAAATCAAGTGATATAGCAAACAAGGAACACTCATATGCAAGCACGCATGATATGCAAGAAAACAGTTCAAAAGTAACATTGGAAATAGTTTAAAGGTAAATAAAGCAAAAAAAACGGTTCATAAATAACTTTAGAAATAGTTTGAGGTCACTCACCTCAATGGCTCAGAAATCATCCATCATGTATCATTGCCTTGCTCAAACCCAAGTCTTAGATCACAAACTCAATGCAAACAAATCCTTTAAAAGTTCGGACAGCACTTCCCCTAAATTTGCTTACTTTTCCAGCCATCATGGCTTCATTATTTCCTCAACCAATCCCAAAGGTACACACACAACAACAAGTTCATCCAATAGCCATTCAGCAAGCTCCAAGTAGTACAAAGACAAGTCAAGCTAGGAAAAAGTCCGGAAATGAAAGTTAAGCTCAAAACCAGAAAAACAGGTTTTGACGTCATTTTGCGGTAATGGTACCAAAGGCGCTACGATTGTCGGATGAAGGTCCAAGACCCACCGTTTCGAAGCTAAGAGACAGGGCTACAATATTACAGAAGGTTACTCAACCCAGTTTCGAGTGTAACCAGGTAAAAAATGCAAGAAACTACACCAGAATCACAAAAACAGATTCACAGAATGCATTCTAGCGGAAACATCATAACTCAGGCTCTCCAAGTCCAAATTCAGAAATTCCAAAACCAGCTGAAAGCTAAGAAACAGGGCTAAATTTCATCAGACGGCCTCAACATCCAATTCGGAAGCAATTCCAGCCAAAACAACCAATCACAGTCGCAAATCCCAATTTCGGGTAAACCAGAACAGCAATAGTAATTTTGACTTTTCTCATTCCACACTACTCCGATTGACCTGAAATTTTGTAGGCACCTTTAAAATGTCATTCCCTACAACTTTCATGTTTTAAGCCAAGGCCAATTCTGTGAGACCCCGAAAATTTTCTTATTTTCCAAGCATTTATTTTGGGCTTTTGGACCTAATTTTAGGGTTTTCTTTTATATGTGGGTTTTCTGGGGAATTTTATGAGAAAATATGAATTTTGCATCATTTTCTGGGTTTAGGTTATATTCTGTGCTAGTAAGGGTGTACAGTGGTTGCGGGACCCACTAAGACGATCGGTGCAGTTAAATGTAGTTTTTGGAAATTTTATATACGGAAACTTTATTACCTAGTGTTATGAGTTAATTAGATGTTAGTTAGTATAATTAAGTGTTGTAAGACAAAAGAAAGAGATAAGCTTGAAAGACAAATGTTGCAATTTCATTGGACCTTGGATTTTGACTTTTCCTACACCTTTACTAATTCAATTTTTGACCAAAATTCCTCTTCATTTCTTACCTTCTTGGCCGGCTGCTCTAGAGAGAAAAAGAAAGAGAAGCTCTTCAACTTTTGCTTCATTTCCTTGCCAAATCTTGTAAACCAACCATTAATCTCCCAAATCTTTCCATAAAACTTGCTTGCTAGGAGTGTTTGAAGTACTTGGTGGATTTTGTTTGAAGAGAGGGACTTTCATCTACCTTGTATCAAGTATTTGTAAGGTAATTAAATATGGAATTGTTTCTTTGTTGCTTGTAAGATGAAATTTGTAGGTGATAGTGATTAAAGATGCCATTTTGGAGATTATTTCAAGACTTATGGTTGAGTTATGTTAATTTTCTATTTATTGAGGAATTTTCTGGTTTATATGATATCTCATGGTTGAGTTGAGTGTGATGGATTTATATGGCTTGATTTAGAGCCTTGGTGTGTTAATGGTGGTTAATTGAAGGAAATTTCAGCATTTGTGGAATTTTCGGTTTTTAGGTTTTGGTATAAATTGGGGTTTTCCTATGTATGGTATATATGCTAGTAGTTGATATGTATTTGATTATATTGTGGCTTAAATGGGATGAATGGACTAAATTGTGATATATAAGTGTATTGGTATAAGTTGAATGGTTGTGGTTAGGTTGGAAATGTGAAGAAATTAAGGGGTTATGCCGTCCAAATGGTTAGAAATATAGATGGTTTTGTATTGAGAAGGATTTGAGTAGAAATGGATGAGTTTTGGGCTTTTACTCACATTCCACACCTTAATGTTTCATTGTATTGTCTTTTGAGCAACTTGCATTAGTAAGTTAAGCTTGTACGTTGAATTGTGTTTGAGTCTTCAATATGGTTATTCTCTTGTTTTAGGTCGTGCCGGTGGATCGAGACCTACACCTGATTCAAACGTGTGACTTGCTTGAAAATTTGGTGAGTGTACCAGTATATGATGAACCTACTTGTTATGTGATTTTAAATGTCTTGATTTGGGTCGAGAGTGTACTTGATCGCTCTTGACCACTTACTTGCATTTACCATTATTGTTTGGATGTGAAGTGGTATATATACATGATTTGACATTTGATGGGGCAATGCCTTAATATTAATGTGAAATTGAGCTCATACCCTTAGACCGTTATTCGAGTCGAGCCGGCAAGGGCTTGGGCGATTCGTTAATGAGCCTTTGGGTTCTTGATAGGCGAGTGGAGTGTTAACTCCTCGACCTTGTGGTATACTCGAGTATTACCTTTTGGAACTATGAGGCGTGCGGGCCCGAATAGGGGGTGAATGGTGGAAGGAAATGGTGCGAAGTGGTGTCTACGGATCTTGGTTTGTTTAAATGGTTGACGGAGTGTCAACGTGTGCGATCAAGTATGGCAATCGGAAACCGGCCCTTGAGGGTCACATGTATCCTTTTATATGTGTATGTTTGTATGAAGGTGTTTATGTATATGTGTTAATAGTTGTATCATGAAATTGTGCATTTGGTACCTCACGAGCGTAAGCTCACCCCCGTTGTTTTGTTTTCCTTACAGGAGCATGATTGGAAACAAGTTTTGATGTGAGTTGAGCTAGTTAAGTGATAGTTTTGAAAGGCTCCTCGAGAACTTGAACTTTTGATGTATATGACTTCGTGTACCTTTGAGGTGTAAATTGAACATTTCTTATGTATATAAGGCATGTATATATATGTCTTTATCGAGTCTTGGATGAACTACATTATGTGTTTGGTGTATTTATGTGAGTGCCGTATGCAAACGAAGAAAGAAAGAATTTTTGGCAAAACACTGCCCAGAATCCGGCCAAGAATCCGGCCAGTTTCTGGCCGGATACAAGGCCGGATATGCAGGGGAAAAAGGAAAAAAAATTTGGGTTTTAGCTACTGGCCGCAATCCGGCCGGAGCAATCCGGCCAACTTCTGGCCGGATTTTCGGCCGGATTGACAGGGGAATTTCGACCCCTTTGGGGTCTAGCCTCGGCCTCCTATCCGGCCAGATTCTGGCCGGATAGTGACGCAGGCGGTTACTGTTCATCCGCGGCAAATTTTCGTTCTTCGTTTTCTGGTCCGATTGAAGTGCTCGAGCGCTATACTTTCTTGCGTGATGATACTATTGTTCCAAGAACACCTTAATGGGATAAATCGCTCATTTCGTTGAGTTTTCTTTTATAAATTAAATATGTATTTGATTGTTTTGCGATCCGTAGTCCTGGCGAGAGCTGGGCAGGCGGTCCGTCACCCCTCTGGTTCGCCATAGGGGAAGATGGGGTCGTAACAAATTCGGCCTCTAAATAGGAGCTATAAAACCGGACAGAATGTAGCTTCACAAAACCTAATTTTCTGAAATTTCGTCCAAAACAGAAATTGATTGCAATTGACCACTTTTTCCACCTGATAGAGTCCTTAAACATCATTTCCAATCATCATATATAACCACACAACCATGTTCATATTAAAACAGAAAAATCCCCAATAATTATAAAACTTCACCAATTCAACCAAAAATCACAATATAATCCATAAAACCATCTCTTTAACTCACATAAGCCACTAATTAAACATGATTGAGAAGAAAAGAGAGGTTCCTTAGCTACTCACCTTACCAACTCAAGAAAGGAAGCAACTTAGCACCTTGGTCTTCCAAACCACTTCACAACCAACCTTAATACCACTAAACTAAGAGGTTTTATGGAGGAAATCCAAGTTTAATCGATTAAATTGTTTGATTGGAGCAAGAAATGAAGAAGTAAGATGAAAGCTTTCCTTTCTTTTCTCCTTGTGAAGCTCAGCCAAGATGATGAAGAATGAAGGTAATTTTGGATCAATTTGGTACTTATTTGGTAATGGTAGTAAGATGGTCAAATGTCAAAGTCCAACCTTCAATAACAAGGTGACACTTGTCACCCTTTAAGCTTGAGATTATCTTCTTGTCTCTCCAAGATAAATATATTAACACCTTGTAAAATAATATCACTCAATACAAAATTCCTACAAGTTGTCAAAAATATAATGCATTTATCGCACTTGCGGGTCCCACGTTCAAAATACGCTCTTAATTTCTCAAAAACTAACCGATACTAGAAAAATCATTTTAAAACTATTTTTGCTCATAAACTTTATCTGGGGAAATTTTCTAATCAAGAAAATGTAGAAAAGGCGGGCGTTAAAAAAAAATAAACCCTAGAAAATTAGAAAATTTTCGGGTTCTCAAACTCATTTTTTTTCGGGGCGTCACACGTTAGGTATTGTCTTTGTGAGCGTCGAACAGCTTTCGTCGAGTTTGAAGGATGCTATCGGACGTCCGGTACATCCGTCCAATAGCAGACAAAGAGTTTGAAAGATCCTATCGGACGTCCGATACTTGCATTCGATCGAGGTCAGTGAGTTAGGAAAAATGTCTTATTTCCTTTGGACATCCGGTGATGGAGTTCTTTATGCGTCCGAAGTTACGCAATGATTATCGGACGTCCGATCTTGTCTTCACAAGCATCTGACAACTTTCAACAACCTCTGACAGCCCCTCGACAATATTGTCCCACAGTTTGACATCCCGTGGGACCGTGGGTTTTGTTCTTGGCGATGCTGGACAACATAATAGGCACCCATAAACTACCTCACCAAAAAGCCTCGTCAAGGTGGGTGATACCACAACAGACTTATCAAAGCAGCCCAGAGTCTCTCCCTAGCCGATGTGGGAGCATGACACAACCTTTGTTTCTTTCAATTGCACTTGATCTTTAAATCTAATTTGCTTCATAATTGAAGGTATATCTTGAAAAGATATTAGTATCATCCATTTGTTTTGTAAACATCAAAAGTTAGGGACTAAGTTCAACATTCTCCTCCTTTTTGATGATGACAAAACAATGGATGGAAGAAAGAAAAAAGATTGAGCATAAGCTCCCCCTCACTCATTGCATCCAACATTTTTAGGGGCCCAAACTTATAATCTCAAAATAACTCCCCCTTACACATAGCATCCATTTATCCCCCTTTTTGTTATCATAAGATGAGAGTAAAATCTAGCAACCATATTCCATAATATAGTTTTCATAACAGAGAATCCAAAATACCAATCAAAAGCTGAGAAATGATACCAGAATTTAGCAATCACCAACATACCAACATTCAGCAATAATCAGTCAAAAACAGAGAATTAATACCAAAAGAGAACATCCAATTGGTCAAGAATTTTTGAAACCAAAAGCTAGCAATATTCAAACTAAGCATATTTTGAACTTTTGCAAATAAAAAATTTTTAAAGTTTCATTTTTGTGAGCAAGAAAAAATTACCCAAGTGTATCTAGAATAATCATCAATAATGACTAAACAATACCTCTTACCACCCAAGTTAGCAATATGTGTAGGATCAAACAAATCAATATGTAAAAACTCCAATGGTCTTGAGATAGAAACACGTCATCTCCAAATGTCACTATGCCACTAGACTTTAGCTTGAACTTGATGAATTGTGATGGATCATTGGTCATGTGTCTTGAACAATCACTGTTTATGAACCACATTGATTCTTTAATGATATTTATCGGATTCACCTACTCAAGAGTTCGAGAACTAATATTTGGTACCATATATTTTTGGGTCCTTAAGATTTAGCATTATGTCTAACTATCTGTCATGCCCCATTTTTTAATAAGAAAAATAAAAGACGAGTTTAGAAAAATGGCTTTTGATTCAATTTTTGATTGGAAAAAGAATTTTTGATTTAAAAAGAAAATGAAAAAACATGGGTCTAAATGGGACTTGAAAATGCGACGATTTCATCCAAAATATAGTTTAAAAAGGCTTTTAATGAAAAATCAGAGTCGCCACTTGATATAGAGTTAAAGTGTACCAAATCACCTAAAAATGAATTTTTAAAGAAAAAAGTAGAAAACCCTTTTTAAACGACTCCAAGTCTACGAAAATCAGAGAAAAAGATTCGGGAGTCACATTTGAAGAAAAAGAAGGCAAGGATAAGAATCCAAGGCACCCTTTCAACCTAACCAAGGGGGAGAGAGTGTGAAATCCAAGGCACCCTTTCAACTTTCAACCCTTTCAACCTTTTCAGGAATTAAGGTGAGAAATTTCGAGAACGAAATTCTTTTAAGGGGGAGAGAGTGTGAGAACCCGTAAATTCCCTAATAATTTTCCTAGGGTTTTTCCCTTTTAAAGGCATAATTTTTGCATTTTCTGGCTTAGGAAAAATTCTCCTGGTAAATTTTATGAGTAATTATAGTTTTTAGATGATTTTTCTAGTATTGGAGAGTTTTTGAAAAATTAAGAATATATATTGGACGTGGGACCCACTAGTGCGAAAAGTTCGGAAAAATTCGGCCAATAAGGTTAAGTTTCGGATACTGTGTAAAATTTATCGGGTGTTAAGAGATAAGTAGAGGATGTGAAGTGATTGATGTGAGAGGAAAAAGAAAAGATAGGATTGCATTAATGAGGTGCCAAGTGTCATTGTATCATTGGCTGGACTTTCTTGGACACTATTCACTCTTTTGACCTTTTGACCATTGAGTTAAATATTTCCAAAAATCACTAAAAATTCACCATTTCTTCTCCTCCATGGCCGGCTCTCTCTAGACCAAAGAAGAAGGAAACTCTTCAACTTTTAAGCTTCCATTTAGTTCAATCTTCCAAAACCAACCACATAAATTAGATTCTACTCCATAAAATCCCACCCTTTGGTGATAGTGAGTGTTTTGGTGAAGGTTTTTGGAGAAGCTAAGGTGTTCTACAACTTCCTCTCTCTTGTTTGCTTGGTAAGTGGTGATTGACTATCCTCCTATACCTAATGATGCTTAATTTGTGCCTAGTGGTGGCTAAAGTGATGATATTTGTGGTTTATTTCTTGTTTTTGGATGAAATGGTGAAGTTTACAATTTATTGGAGATTTTTCTGGTTTAATGTGATCATGATATTGTGGTTATTTATGATGGTTGGTAATGAGGGGTAATGACTCTAGTAGGTGTGAATTATTGATAATTGCAACCAATTTTGGGTTTGGATTGAAATGAGAAAAGTTAGGGTTTCATAACCCCCTTTTCTGTCCGGTTTTGGATCATATGGTTAGAGACCGAATTGGCCTTTACTTAAAACATGAAAGTTGTAGGTATTGATGTGTTTGAGTGCCTGTAAAATTTCAGGTCATTTGTAGTAGTGTAGAGTGAGATATGTCGATTTTACTGTTGCTGTTCTGGGTGATCAGAATGCGCGAACTGCGTCTGGAATGGGTTGTTTTGGTTGGGATTGGTTTGGATTTTGTTGTTGGTGTCTTCTGATGAAATGTAGCTTGATGTCCTAGCTATCATATGCCTTTGGAATTTTGGCATTTGGACCTGTATAGACTGAGTTGTACTGATTACAGCATAGTGTGATTTGGAAACCTGCAATTACGATTCTGGTTTGGTATTCTGCCATTTTGACCTAGTTGTGCTAGGATTTGGACTGAGTGGCCTTCTACATTTTTGAAGCCCTGTCTTTTAGCTTCAAGATGGTGGGTCTTACACCCTCATCCGATAAGCGTAGCCCATTTTGTGCCATTACCGCAAAAGGAGGACGAAAACTGTTTTTTTGTTAAGGTCAAGTTAGTGCATTGCTGAAATTTCTGGTTATCTATGCTACTTGTCTATGCATATGAAACCCTATTGGGGTTGCGATTGGCATTGCTTTATGACTCGTGATCGAGTCTCATTGTATTTGTTTGCTTGTTCTAGGAGGTAACGGTAGTGCACGACGTTCGTTTAACGACGGCGCATGAAACATCACTTTCTTGAGTGGTGAGTATACTACTCACTTAAATGTTACAATGTGGCTTTGTTATATGTGAATTTGATGCCTTGAAGGCGTTTTTGGCTATTGGAAGTGATTGAGGTGAGGGTGTACTTGACCGCCCTCACCCCCTTGTGATTCCATTCATGACTGTTTACCGTTTTACTGAAATATTGCACTTGATATATGATATATTGAATTCCTGTCATGAAAAACTGATTTGGTGTCGTTTGGACGAATATCCAACGGCCTTACTATATCACTGAGCTCAACCCCGTTAGGTAGTCAATTAAATCGAGCCGGCGAGGGATTGGTCGTGAAAATTGACCTGCCACGGGGACTGTACTGGGAAACCTTGTAGTAATGAGACTCTTGGTTCCGGTATACTCGAGTATTACCAAAAGCTACTGATTGGAGTGCGGGCCCGGTTGGGGTATGTTGGGTGGAAGGAATGGAAGTAAAGTGATGTAACATCCCGAATATTAGGAGGTTGTTTGTGAAGAAAATATTAAAGTGTATTTCTTTGGGTTTGATTTAAAACCTAATTTTGTTTAAAAAGACTAGAAACCCTAATATTGTAGCAAAAAATGTGAGGCCCCAGTCCGTTCGTAAGTTGATATTAGGGTTATTCATTATTTTGTACGGTTAAATTAAGGTTTTAGGGCTAGGGAGAAACCCTGATCTCGGCTAAGATTGAAAACCCTAACTTGCTTATGATAAAACCCTAGTTTATGTATTATTCGTAAGCTCGAGCTATAGTTTATATGCGGTATTCTAGTGTGTGTTTTGGCACAAGTAAAAATAGGATTCGTTATAGTTTGCAGAGGTTTAACAAGTTTGAAAATGGTTGGCAAACTCTGGATTAGCAAACCTCTAGTGTTACAATATTAGAAAGCTTAAGTGGAGTTTTATTTATCGCCCGCCTTTTCCCGCATTTTCTTTATTAGAAAAAATTCCCCAGATAATTTTATGAGTAAATATAGTTTTTAGATGATTTTTCTAGTATTGGTTAGATTTTGAGAAATTAAGAACGTATAGTGGACGTGGGACCCACTAGTGCGAAAAGTTCGGAAAAATTCGGCCAATTAGGTTAAATTTCGGATACTGTGTAAAATTTATCGGGTGTTAAATGATAAGTAGAGTGTGTGAAGTGATTGATGTGAGAGAGGAAAGAAAGATAAGAATGCATTTATGAAGGTGACAAGTATCACCTTCTTATTGGATGCCTTTTAAGAATTACTATTCACAATTTTGACTTTTTTTGACGAAAGGTTAAATATCCAAAAATTGCACAAAATTCACCATTTTTCTCTCCTTGTTGGCCGGCCACCTTGAGCAAGAAAGGAAGGAGATTTCTTCAATTTTCAAGCTTCTACTTGGTGCAAATCAACCAAAAACATTTGCTTCCATCCATTTCACTCCATAAAATTCTTCCTTCTAGAGCTAGTAAGTTGTTTGGTGAACTTTGTTTGAAGGATTAAGGTGCCCAATATCTTCTTCTCTCTTGGTTCTTGGTAAGTGAAGCTTGAAACACCCTACTACACCTAATGATGCTTATGTTGTGCTTATTAGTGATAAGAGTGCTAAAATTTCTGGTTTTTATCTTGGTTTGAATTGATTTGGTGAAGTTTTCCATTTTATGATGATTTTTCTGGTTTAATTGGATTATGATGGTGTGGTTGTTTGTGATGATTGGCAATGGACTATAATGGCTCTAGTGGATGTGAAATGTGGATAAATGCAACCAATTTTGGGATTTGGTGTAAAAATTGAAAAGCTAGGGTTCTTAAATCCCCAATTCTGTCCGGTTTTGGATCATAGGGTTAGAGGCCGAATTTGACTTTGCTCAAAACATAAAAGTTGTAGGTATTGCTGTGTTTGAGGTGTCTGTAAAATTTCAGGTCATTTGGATTAATGTAGAATGAGATATGACGAAATTACAGTAGCTGTTCTGCTTTGGACAGAATGCGAAAACTGCGATAGTAATTGGCCATTTTGATTGGTTTTGGTTTGGATTTTGAAGTTGGTGTCTTCTGATGAAATGTAGCTGGACCTCTTAGCTACCATATGCCTTTGGAATTTCGCCATTTGGACTTGTATAGACTAAGTTATAGTCATTACAGTTTTATGTGATTTGCAAACCTGTTTTGGTAATTCTGGTATAGTATTTGGCATTTTCGACCTAGTTAAGCTAGGAACTGGATTGAGTGACCTTCTACATTGTTGTAGCCCTGTTTCATAGCTCCGAAACGGTGGGTCCTGTACCTTAATCCGACAATCGTAACGCCTTTGATACCATTACCGCAAAATGACGTCAAAAACTGTTTTTCTGGTTTTGAGCTTAACCTTCATTTCCGGACTTTTCCCTAGCTTGACTTGTCTTTGTACTACTTGGAGCTTGCTGAATGGATATTAGATGAACTTATTTGTGTGACTTTGGGACTGGCTGAAGTAATAATGAAGCCATGATGGCTGGAAAAGTTAGCAAATGTAGGGGAAGTGCTGTCCGAACTTTGAAGGGACTTGTTTGCATTGGGTTTGTGATCTAAGACTTGGTTTTGAGCAAGGCAATGTTATGTGATGGATGATTTCTGAGCCGTGGAGGTGAGTGACCCCAAACTATTGTTAAAGCTTCTTATGAACCGTTTCTTGCACTATTTACTTGATTGCATATCATGAGTGCTTGCATGTGGCCCATGACATGTTTTGGCTTAAATGAGTGCTTGGAATTCGTGTGCTGAACACCAACGTCTCCACCTCTGTGTACTGTTCATCTGGAGCAAATGGCTCCCCACTGACTGTTTACTGTTAAATGTTTGTTTGGAGCGTTTGGTGTTTAAGTACAATGATTTCGCTGGCTCACGAGAGCAATAAATGTACATTTGATCTTGAAATCATGACATCACTGAAATGAACGACTGTGAAACTGAATTGATTACTGATTTTAATGGTTACTCGCTGAACTTCTAGCTCACCCTAAAAATGTTTTATTTCCCCCCCCACAGGGCTCAAGGCGAAGGAAAGCTTGGAGTGCTTATTCACGTGACTGGATGGCTTATATCGTGTACAGTTTAAGTTTGGATCTATTTTATGTACGAGTTGATCTTGTATAAATATTTGAAATTGATATGGATGTAAGTATACGTTCCACGATTGGAATCAGTTTTCCGCTGCATTTGTATTATGTAATCATTGGAGAATTTGAAGTAATTTTGAGATTTATATTGTAATTGGGTTGAGGATTGTAGTGAGCGATTGAGTCCCGGCGAGAGCTGGGCAGGCGGCCCGCCGAACCCTCTGGTTCGCCTTAGGGATCATAGGGTTAGAGGCCGAATTTGACTTTGCTCAAAACATGAAAGTTGTAGGTATTGCTGTGTTTGAGGTGCCTGTAAAATTTCAGGTCATTTGGATTAATGTAGAATGAGATATGATGAAATTACTGTAGCTGTTCTGCTTTGGACAGAATGCGAAAACTGCGATAGTAATTGGCCATTTTGACTGGTTTTGGTTTGGATTTTGAAGTTGGTGTCTTCTGATGAAATGTAGCTGGACGTCTTAGCTACCATATGCCTTTGGAATTTCGGCATTTGGACTTGTATAGACTAAGTTATAGTCATTACAGTTTTATGTGATTTGCAAACCTGTTTTGGTAATTCTGGTATAGTATTTGGCATTTTCGACCTAGTTAAGCTATGAATTGGATTGAGTGACCTTCTACATTGTTGTAGCCCTGTTTCATAGCTTCGAAACAGTGGGTCTTATACCCCCATCCGATAACCGTAGTGAATTTGGTGCCATTACCGCATATTGAGGTCAAATACGGTTTGTGATTCTAGTACGTTTTTGGAAAGTTTATGGCTGGAACTTTGGCTTCACATTTGACTGAGTTACAAGCTGTTTGGGCTTCTGACCAAAACACCAAACTTATAGCCCTATATCAGAGCTTTCTAACTCCCTTGGAATTTCATGAATCGGATTTATAAAACCTGAGATATAGCCGAGCAAACAAGGCCTGCCCGTGAAAATGACCAGAAATCTGTTTTGGTCCTGATGACCAATTTCCGTTCCGAATTTGGATTGCCGACCTTCATGAAAGTTGTTCCATTTGGAATGAACTATATAACTACCAATTTTCAGCTCTTTTGACCATGTGTAGCATAGAAAACCGTTCGTACTCAAAACTGACCATTTGTGCATTGGCCAGATTTCGTAAGTGATTGTGTTTGGTTCATTTGGGACTGAAGCCTCCAGTTTCAGTTCTGGATGTCTTCATAACAGTTGTTGTTCATCCTTTAAGCTTCGATTTGGCATCTCATCCGCCTTAATCCGATATTCGTAGCTCAACTTATGGGTGAACTAGAAATGAGTATCAAATCTGCCGTTTGCCGTTTCCGCACGCGTGCATGTGCCCTTTCCGTACTTGCGTGTGCCGATGTTGCTGTTTTATTTGTTTTGGGCACGTTAGTGGCCGTTTATGACATCATGTGATGCAATCTTCTATTTCAGATCGTGGTGAGCTAGGCGGAGCTGGTGGGCCCTACTAGCGAACACGCACGAAGTGATTTTCACGTTTGTACTACTTTTGTACTTTGTGTAAGTATTCAGGCCGGTTTGGTGTGTTTTCTTTGCTATGTGTTTGAGATATGTGAAAAGGGCACTTAGGCGAGGGTGTACTTTATCGCACTCGACCTAAACCCTAATTTGAATGTATAATTGTACTTGGCATATGTATATGAACCTTTTGGAACCAAAACCCTTGAGCTTGTGGCTCGGGGCGACTTTCGAATAAAGTTTGTGAAGTTTGCAAAGTTTGTGATTTTGAATAATTTTGTGAAGTTTGTGAGTTTGGGGCGAACTCTTGACCTGGTTGGACTATTCGAGCCGGTTAGGGCTTGGTCGAAGGCAGTCCAACTTAGTCTGAGGTCACCAAGTTTGTAGGTTCATTTTATGAACCAATTTTGTGAATCCGGTGCACCGAGAAGGTGACCAAGTTTGTGACCCGAGCTTGTGACTCAAGCTCAAGTTTGTGATTTCGTTCGCCCGGGCAAGTTTGTGAGGTGACTGGCCAGTGAGGGTGATAAGGTGTCGGTGGGTGTACAAGTGAAGTTCTACGGACTATTATTTGCGGTCGACGGAGTGTCGGCAGGAGATCACGCATGGCACATGAGTTGGCTTTGGAGCCACATGTATCCTTATTATGTGATGTTACTTTTCTGCTTTTGCTTTACTCTTATTGTGTAACTATTACGTGAAATTTATGCTTTCGCCCCTGTTTACTTACTAAGCATATAGCTTACCCCATTCCTTTTGTTTTCCTTAGCAGGGGCCGACGCGGGGACTTTTGGCTCGTATACTAGTATAGTTAGTTTGGCTTGTAATAGTTGAACAGTTAGGATGTTTGTTTTTGTTTTGGTGGTTTGACTCGATACTTTTGGAGAATGTAATTATAACTCTTTTGGGATTGTATATATTGTATTTAGTGCTCTTTCGAACTTTAAGTTTTGAGTCCTGGCGCGAGCTAGGCAGGCGGCCCGCCGATACCCTTGGGTTCGCCCTTGGGAGAAGTGGGGTCGTCACAGTTGGTATCAGAGCTTAGGCTTCAGATCTCTGTAGTGTATCCTAGGCTGAAAGTTTAGGATGCCGGACTGTGGGATTTGATTTTATTTGAAAGTTAAGCAATTGAGGGATAAAACCTATAGCTGCTTCGCATGGTCTCTGCGCGGGGTGAGCCTGGATGAAGTGGTGAATAAGTATGAAGGACTAGATGCTCGGTCAAGCATAAGTTATGGATCATAAATGTTATAGGCCTTAAATCTTTCTCATGGTATCTGAGGACCATAGGTAGGTTCGTCAGGTAGGAATTTCGATTGTAGATAGTTTACTCTTGGGACTGCAGCTTGAGATGTGAATTATCTTATTTCGGATTCTTGTGCCTGAGTACTCTAGAGTTGAGGCGCTGCTAAGTACTTGAGATTTGCATTTTGGGGAACATGAACAAGCTTTGTCTGGCTAGAGTGAGTACAAGAGATCAACGGGCACTTTGGGAAGTGGAGTAAGAAACCGGACGAGGGTGGTTTTCACTGAGTGTGGGACGACAAGTCGCGTTTCTTTCATTTGCCCTTGTATTGTCCCTACATGTCATTTACTTGTGGTATGTTAATACCTGCATCTATAGTACTTGCTGCACTTGACTTTGTCTAACTTGAAATGTCTCTTGGTGTATATGGTGCATTATATTGCGTACATTTTGGCGTGACTTGTATATATATGTACACCTTTTGATCTTTTGATTATTTCAAGTTTTTCAACCCTTAGCTCGTTGATTGCAATTTCAAGGACGAAATTGTCCTAAGTGGGGGAGATTGTGAGGCCCCAGTCCGTTCGTAAGTTGATATTAGGGTTATTCATTATTTTGTACGGTTAAATTAAGGTTTTAGGGCTAGGGAGAAACCCTGATCTCGGCTAAGATTGAAAACCCTAACTTGCTTATGATAAAACCCTAGTTTATGTATTATTCGTAAGCTCGAGCTATAGTTTATATGCGGTATTCTAGTGTGTGTTTTGGCACAAGTAAAAATAGGATTCGTTATAGTTTGCAGAGGTTGAACAAGTTTGAAAATGGTTGGCAAACTCTGGATTAGCAAACCTCTAGTGTTACAATATTAGAAAGCTTAAGTGGAGTTTTATTTATCGCCCGCCTTTTCCCGCATTTTCTTTATTAGAAAAAATTCCCCAGATAATTTTATGAGTAAATATAGTTTTTAGATGATTTTTCTAGTATTGGTTAGATTTTGAGAAATTAAGAACGTATAGTGGACGTGGGACCCACTAGTGCGAAAAGTTCGGAAAAATTCGGCCAATTAGGTTAAATTTCGGATACTGTGTAAAATTTATCGGGTGTTAAATGATAAGTAGAGTGTGTGAAGTGATTGATGTGAGAGAGGAAAGAAAGATAAGAATGCATTTATGAAGGTGACAAGTGTCACCTTCTTATTGGATGCCTTTTAAGAATTACTATTCACAATTTTGACTTTTTTTGACCAAAGGTTAAATATCCAAAAATTGCACAAAATTCACCATTTTTCTCTCCTTGTTGGCCGGCCACCTTGAGCAAGAAAGGAAGGAGATTTCTTCAATTTTCAAGCTTCTACTTGGTGCAAATCAACCAAAAACATTTGCTTCCATCCATTTCACTCCATAAAATTCTTCCTTCTAGAGCTAGTAAGTTGTTTGGTGAACTTTGTTTGAAGGATTAAGGTGCCCAACATCTTCTTCTCTCTTGGTTCTTGGTAAGTGAAGCTTGAAACACCCTACTACACCTAATGATGCTTATGTTGTGCTTATTAGTGATAAGAGTGCTAAAATTTCTGGTTTTTATCTTGGTTTGAATTGATTTGGTGAAGTTTTCCATTTTATGATGATTTTTCTGGTTTAATTGGATTATGATGGTGTGGTTGTTTGTGATGATTGGCAATGGACTATAATGGCTCTAGTGGATGTGAAATGTGGATAAATTCAACCAATTTTGGGATTTGGTGTAAAAATTGAAAAGCTAGGGTTCTTAAATCCCCAATTCTGTCCGGTTTTAGATCATAGGGTTAGAGGCCGAATTTGAATTTTCTCAAAACATGAAAGTTTTAGGTATTGCTGTGTTTGAGGTGCCTGTAAAATTTCAGGTCATTTGGATTAATGTAGAATGAGATATGACGAAATTACTGTAGCTGTTCTGCTTTGGACAGAATGCGAAAACTGCGATAGTAATTGGCCATTTTGACTGGTTTTGGTTTGGATTTTGAAGTTGGTGTCTTCTGATGAAATGTAGCTGGACGTCTTAGCTACCATATGCCTTTGGAATTTCGCCATTTGGACTTGTATAGACTAAGTTATAGTCATTACAGTTTTATGTGATTTGCAAACCTGTTTTGGTAATTCTGGTATAGTATTTGGCATTTTCGACCTAGTTAAGCTAGGAACTGGATTGAGTGACCTTCTACATTGTTGTAGCCCTGTTTCATAGCTTCGAAACGGTGGGTCTTATACCCCCATCCGATAACCGTAGTGAATTTGGTGCCATTACCGCATATTGAGGTCAAATACGATTTGTGATTCTAGTACGTTTTTGGAAAGTTTATGGCTGGAACTTTGGCTTCACATTTGACTGAGTTACAAGCTGTTTGGGCTTCTGACCAAAACACCAAACTTATAGCCCTATATCAGAGCTTTCTAACTCCCTTGGAATTTCATGAATCGGATTTATAAAACCTGAGATATAGCCGAGCAAACAAGGCCTGCCCGTGAAAATGACCAGAAATCTGTTTTGGTCCTGATGACCAATTTCCGTTCCGAATTTGGATTGCCGACCTTCATGAAAGTTGTTCCATTTGGAATGAACTATATAACTACCAATTTTCAGCTCTTTTGACCAAGTGTAGCATAGAAAACAGTTCGTACTCAAAACTGACCATTTGTGCATTGGCCAGATTTCGTAAGTGATTGTGTTTGGTTCATTTGGGACTGAAGCCTCCAGTTTCAGTTCTGGATGTCTTCATAACAGTTGTTGTTCATCCTTTAAGCTTCGATTTGGCATCTCATCCGCCTTAATCCGATATTCGTAGCTCAACTTATGGGTGAACTAGAAATGAGTATCAAATCTGCCGTTTGCCGTTTCCGCACGCGTGCATGTGCCCTTTCCGTACTTGCGTGTGCCGATGTTGCTGTTTTATTTGTTTTGGGCACGTTAGTGGCCGTTTATGACATCATGTGATGCAATCTTCTATTTCAGATCGTGGTGAGCTAGGCGGAGCTGGTGGGCCCTACTAGCGAACACGCACGAAGTGATTTTCACGTTTGTACTACTTTTGTACTTTGTGTAAGTATTCAGGCCGGTTTGGTGTGTTTTCTTTGCTATGTGTTTGAGATATGTGAAAAGGGCACTTAGGCGAGGGTGTACTTTATCGCACTCGACCTAAACCCTAATTTGAATGTATAATTGTACTTGGCATATGTATATGAACCTTTTGGAACCAAAACCCTTGAGCTTGTGGCTCGGGGCGACTTTCGAATAAAGTTTGTGAAGTTTGCAAAGTTTGTGATTTTGAATAATTTTGTGAAGTTTGTGAGTTTGGGGCGAACTCTTGACCTGGTTGGACTATTCGAGCCGGTTAGGGCTTGGTCGAAGGCAGTCCAACTTAGTCTGAGGTCCCCAAGTTTGTAGGTTCATTTTATGAACCAATTTTGTGAATCCGGTTCACCGAGAAGGTGACCAAGTTTGTGACCCGAGCTTGTGACTCAAGCTCAAGTTTGTGATTTCGTTCGCCCGGGCAAGTTTGTGAGGTGACTGGCCAGTGAGGGTGATAAGGTGTCGGTGGGTGTACAAGTGAAGTTCTACGGACTATTATTTGCGGTCGACGGAGTGTCGGCAGGAGATCACGCATGGCACATGAGTTGGCTTTGGAGCCACCTGTATCCTTATTATGTGATGTTACTTTTCTGCTTTTGCTTTACTCTTATTGTGTAACTATTACGTGAAATTTATGCTTTCGCCCCTGTTTACTTACTAAGCATATAGCTTACCCCATTCCTTTTGTTTTCCTTAGCAGGGGCCGACGCGGGGACTTTTGGCTCGTATACTAGTATAGTTAGTTTGGCTTGTAATAGTTGAACAGTTAGGATGTTTGTTTTTGTTTTGGTGGTTTGACTCGATACTTTTGGAGAATGTAATTATAACTCTTTTGGGATTGTATATATTGTATTTAGTGCTCTTTCGAACTTTAAGTTTTGAGTCCTAGCGCGAGCTAGGCAGGCGGCCCGCCGATACCCTTGGGTTCGCCCTTGGGAGAAGTGGGGTCGTCACAAAAAACCCTAGTTTACTTGCGACTAACCGGTTTTCCTAAATCTCTCATATTTTAATTGAAGCCCTAATTTTAATTACTGGAATTGGAAAATTCCTCACGTTTTATTAAAAATTTCTTTTTATTTGAAAATTATCATTTATTAAAGCCCTACTATCCAATTATTCCATGATAAGTGTAAATAAACCTAGAAAATAAGGTTTTACGCTTCGGTTTCAAGTTTGGAGCAAAATTAGGGTTTTCGCGATTTTTCGCCAGATGAATTTTCGGTACTGGCCGAGGATCAATTTGATGATTAAAAGTGACTTTTAAGTGAGAAATAAGATGTGACTAGTAGCAATGATATCAGGTTAGTGAATGGGAAGTAAAAACCCTAGTACGTGAGTTTTTAAGAAAAACGGCGCGAACCGGCGGGTCCCGCGCACTACCGTTTGAACGCACCACTTGACCACCATTTTTCTTACCAAACAAGCTTATTGACTTTTGCACAAAATATCTTCCTAATTTGCAGCTGGTTGACCAAAATTATGAGGCTAGAAATGTAAGAGAAAGAAAGAGAAAAATGAAAGGTAGTGGTGGCGACAAGGGTCGCCACCATAAGGCTTCTTGACCAAGACTTAGTCTTTCCATTTAAACACCAAATTTTGCACCTTTTCTCTTCATTTTCAGCAGCTTGGTCGACCAAAAGGGTGAGAGAAAAGAGAGAACAAGAACAACCATTTTCTTCTTGATCTTAGCTAACCAAGTGAGAAAATCCAATTCTAAACCGATTAAAGTACTAAGTGTGAGTTGGGAAGCTTGAGGAACCAAGAAATATCAAAGGGGGTGAAGGATCACTCTACCAAGCCATGTCTTTGAGGTAAAAATCTGATCATGACCCTTGATCCTTTAAATTTTGGGTTTAAGATGTTATTTAGCTTAAGTTTTGGCTTGATTTCAAGATGTGCAAGTGGTTGTGATGATTCTTGGAGGTTTTCCCCTTTTTATATGATGAACTAGGGCTTGTGGAAATTCTGTCCAAATTGTTGTATAACGCTTATATGTTGCAATTGAGGTTGTATAAGGTGTTTTGGTAGTGATTGGACCAAGAAATTAAGGAAAGTTGCATTAGAAACTCAAAATTTCAGAATCTGGAATTTTTGCTCAACATTCTGTCCGAATTTGTATCTATATGATAGAGGCCGAATTACCCTTAGTTCAAAGAAGGAAAGTTGTATAGAATGGTGTTTTCTAGGTGCCTGTAAAATTTCAGCTCAATCGGAGCAACGTAGGTCATGAAAAGTCCGAAATACCCTTACTGTTCTAAGTATTTCCTAAGCAGTCCGTGTGATCAGTTAAGTCTAGTTTATCACATTTTTTGACTAGGATCCCTTCTGATTTAGTTTTTTACCAAAACATGAAAGTTGTATTATTCTGAATTGGCTTTAAAATTCATCTAACAAAACCTAATTCGGACATGTGTACACTGAGTTATGTTCATTACAGTGTTCTGCGTTTAAACAGCCGACGAATTGGTTTCTGGTTTAGTAATTCGAGAATTTGACTAAGTTACATTAGGAACTGGAATAAGTGACCTTCATGAATATTGTAGCTCTGTGTCTTAGTTTCGAAACGGCTTAGGTTTCGTTTTAATCCGATAAGCGTAGCCTCGGATATGTTATTTCCGCATTTGTACGTCAAATCTATTTTGAACTAAATTGAATTTCTGCACTTGTACTTAATACGATTCTTGTTATTATGATATTGTGAGCCTATGAAACGGCTCTTGACATGAATTGCTGATATGTATAATGTTGGGTTGTGTTTGAGAAAAACAATGAAGCCTAAAAGGCTGGAAAATTAGGTAAACACAAAGGGCATGCTGCCCGAATTTTTACTCGAGGACTAGAAAACTATATTAGCGACTTGAGTGAAGGTTAAGTACTTATTACTTGAACTAGCGAGAACCTTGGCCACTATGTTTCTTGAGTGTTATACGTTAGGACTTGGACGAACTTGTACCCTTGAGAAATGAAATAATGATTGCTCGAAGTATGTTTTCCTTGTACTTTCAACTTGCAAGACAATTTCAAGTATAAATATTACAAAGTTTTACTGTTTAAAAAGGCGAGCAAGTGTTTCACGACTACTGTCCGAGTGAATTTCAATTTATTGATTCTTATTGAACGAAACGTCTAAGTTTCGAACTCTAGTCATGTTTCAAAGTTCTCAAATTGAGTTTTATCGCAGATTTGGACTCCGAACTCGGAGTATAACCTGAAAGTGACCAGTAAAAGCACTATATCTTTTGGTGAGTGCTTTCAAATACTGAATTGAACTTGATACTTGTACTTGATACGTGCCAATATGATTACATGCCACATGCGTGAATTGTTAGGGCAAGAGTGTACTTTATCGCACTTGCCCTTACATGATATATACTTGTTTATTGTTGCAATTGACTTGACATACTTGTTATGATGCGCGCACTTCCTGGAATTCCAGAAACCCTGTGGCAAGTTACTCTAGTCGAGCCGGCAGGGGCTTGGTCGGTTGGGTAACGAGCCCTGGGTCTCTTGCTTTGTCGAGTGGAGTGATATCTCCTCGACTAATTGGTATACTCGAGTATTACCACCCGTGTTTATTGAGGATTTTGGGCCCAGTAGGGGGTGTGAATGGTGGACGGAGAGTCGTGTAAGTGGTGTTCTACTGGATTGGTTACTTACTTGAAAGTTGACGGAGTGTCAACTACTACGTGATCAAGCTTTTGGTAATGCAATGGGAATTTGGCTCCTGAGAGCCATCCGTATCCTTATACTTTGGAGTGATTATTGTTTATTGGATTATTGTTTCTGTTGAAAAACTTCTACACTCGCTCATTTTAAGATTGCTACTTGACGTGTTATTGCTCACATTTATGAACTCTTCATGCTCGTTACTTTGCTATATCGAAAACTTGTACTTATAAATAATGGTCAATTTGCTATTTGGAACCTCACTGGGCTTTTAGCTCATTCCACTCTATTTGTTTTCCTTTCAGGGGTACGAGCGAGGTGTGAGATATGTAAAGTCTAGCATAGACTAGTTGTTTGATTTTTGACTTGTACTCGCGCTATTCCTCGGATGCAACATGTTGTACTTGGATTGTATTCGTTTTGAACTAGTTTGGTGAATTGAGACTTTGTACCTCGAATTCTATCAATGTAAATTATAAGCTTGAATTGTGAATATTATTTATGGTTCATGGATGTGTGTACATGACTCGATTGAGATAGTGAATGAGTCCTGGCGAGAGCTGGGCAGGCGGTCCGCTGAACCCTTTGGTACGCCTTAGGAAGAGGTGGGGTCGTCACAGATGGTATCAGAGCTCCTATTGAGCTCGTGCCGGGAGAGGGTTCTCGGACTGTGGGGATTGACTTGTTAAGTATGGAACAATTGTCTATTGTTGGGAACCTTAGATATGTATGTTGGGTAGGAATCTCTAATACGGGTGATTTGCTCTTGAGCCTGGCCAGCTTGAGTAGTGAATTATCATATTTTCGGATTCTTGTCCCCGAATACCAAAGAGGGGCATCTTTACGATCAGTTGAGATCTTGTGTAATAATCGGATAAGTTTGGATGGTGAAAACAAAGGCACAGGGAATACGAGTAGTCTGGACTTGAAAAATATTGAAAATATTCATGGGATTTGGGATCATTCTTATTCACGTGTTTCGAGCCTTGATTAAGTGTAGTGCCTGAGCGATACCTAGGGTTAATGCTCTATAAGCTATGTGACTTGTTTTGATCGAATGTGTTGTATTGCCTTGTTTTATGATTTAGAGGGGTTTATGATTTGCATTATTCTGTTTTGTGCTGTTGATATTTATATAGTTACTTAGTGGCTATATTCTATTATTGATTAGTTGGTTATATTGTTATAGTTGATTCGTTACGAACCATGGAGGGTAGAAGAAGTCAAGCTAGGGGAACTAATCGAGGACGCGGTCCTAGTCGTAGCCGTGGGGGTAGACAAGCACAGGAACCGGTGCCAGAACTGAGAGAAGAGAGAGAGGCCACGGTTGAGCCACAACCTGAACCCCAGGCGGTAGGGGGAGATCAAGTAGCAACTGCCATTCAACAGATGGCTAACATTCTGGCTCGGCTAGTGGAACAACAGGGTCAAGCCCCTGCAAACCAACCTAGAGACCCTGATATGGGGCAGGATAGAGCGTTGGAGAGATTCCAAAAGTTCTCCCCACCCAAGTTTTTAGGAGGGCCAGACCCGTATGAGGCTGAGAAATGGCTGGAGGCCATGATAAATATCTTTGCTGCCCTAAACTATACTGAGGAGCGACAAGTCCAATTTGCTGTATTTCAGTTTGAGGGGCCAGCTAGGGCTTGGTGGAATGTAGTGAGGGCCAAGTGGGAGAGAGAGGGAACTGCCTGGACTTGGCTAAACTTTGTATGGGACTTCAACGAAAAATACCTTCCACCCATCGTCCAGGAGAAGAGAGAGGACGAATTCATTAAACTCCGTCAGGGAATGATGAGTGTAACTGAGTATGAGACTCAGTTTACAAAGTTGTCTAAATTTGCTCCCGAACTGATAGCTACGGAGCCGAGAAAAGTACGGAGGTTCATACAAGGACTGAACGTGGAGTTACAAGAAGCCTTAGCGGCAGTCCAAATTAATACATTCACGGAGGTTCTAGAGAAGGCCCTAAGGATAGAGACTGCTAGGGCACAAGTGAGAGCTTTTCATGCAAAAAGGAGAGGTGCGCCTGGTGGAAGTCAAGGGCAAGGACAAAGTGATTTAGATATGCCACCTTCTAAGATAGGCCGAGGAGCTGGTAGTGAGAAAATTTCAGGGATACCTAAGGAAAGTACTCCAAGAGGAGCTTCGCGTGGCTGGGGCCAAGGAAGAGGTGCCTCACAAAGAGGTCAGACCTCAACCCCTCAAATACCTTGCGGGTACTGTGGGAAGGCCAATCACGTGGAGAGTGATTGTTGGCGAAAGGCGGGAAAATGTTTTTGGTGTGGTAGCACCGAACACCAGCTTGCAACCTGTCCCCGTAGATCACGCCTAAACCTTGAGCAAACAAGTGTAGGAGGGACTAAGCCAAGAGTGCCGGCTAGAGCGTATGCCTTGAACCAGCAGGCAGTACCTGAACCAACAGAGATAGTAGAAGGTACGATTCGTGATTTCTATTGTTCCCCTAAGTTTTGGCTATAGTGAGACCTTGGAGCCGGAAATGAATATATATGAAAAATACCCTACGTTATTCGAAGTGCATGTATGAATTTCGAGGACGAAATTCTTTTAAGGAGGGGATATTGTAACATCCCGAATATTAGGAGGTTGTTTGTGAAGAAAATATTAAAGTGTATTTCTTTGGGTTTGATTTAAAACCTAATTTTGTTTAAAAAGACTAGAAACCCTAATATTGTAGCCAAAAACCCTAGTTTACTTGCGACTAACCGGTTTTCCTAAATCTCTCATATTTTAATTGAAGCCCTAATTTTAATTACTGGAATTGGAAAATTCCTCACGTTTTCTTAAAAATTTCTTTTTATTTGAAAATTATCATTTATTAAAGCCCTACTATCCAATTATTCCATGATAAGTGTAAATAAACCTAGAAAATAAGGTTTTACGCTTCGGTTTCAAGTTTGGAGCAAAATTAGGGTTTTCGCGATTTTTCGCCGGATGAATTTTCGGTACTGGCCGAGGATCAATTTGATGATTAAAAGTGACTTTTAAGTGAGAAATAAGATGTGACTAGTAGCAATGATATCAGGTTAGTGAATGGGAAGTAAAAACCCTAGTACGTGAGTTTTTAAGAAAAACGGCGCGAACCGGCGGGTCCCGCGCACTACCGTTTGAACGCACCACTTGACCACCATTTTTCTTACCAAACAAGCTTATTGACTTTTGCACAAAATATCTTCCTAATTTGCAGCTGGTTGACCAAAATTATGAGGCTAGAAATGTAAGAGAAAGAAAGAGAAAAATGAAAGGTAGTGGTGGCGACAAGTGTCGCCACCTTAAGGCTTCTTGACCAAGACTTAGTCTTTCCATTTAAACACCAAATTTTGCACCTTTTCTCTTCATTTTCAGCAGCTTGGTCGACCAAAAGGGTGAGAGAAAAGAGAGAACAAGAACAACCATTTTCTTCTTGATCTTAGCTAACCAAGTGAGAAAATCCAATTCTAAACCGATTAAAGTACTAAGTGTGAGTTGGGAAGCTTGAGGAACCAAGAAATATCAAAGGGGGTGAAGGATCACTCTACCAAGCCTTGTCTTTGAGGTAAAAATCTGATCATGACCCTTGATCCTTTAAATTTTGGGTTTAAGATGTTATTTAGCTTAAGTTTTGGCTTGATTTCAAGATGTGCAAGTGGTTGTGATGATTCTTGGAGGTTTTCCCCTTTTTATATGATGAACTAGGGCTTGTGGAAATTCTGCCCAAATTGTTGTATAATGCTTATATGTTGCAATTGAGGTTGTATAAGGTGTTTTGGTAGTGATTGGACCAAGAAATTAAGGAAAGTTGCATTAGAAACTCAAAATTTCAGAATCTGGAATTTTTGCTCAACATTCTGTCCGAATTTGTATCTATATGATAGAGGCCGAATTAGCCTTAGGTCAAAGAAGGAAAGTTGTATAGAATGGTGTTTTCTAGGTGCCTGTAAAATTTCAGCTTAATCGGAGCAACGTAGGTCATGAAAAGTCCGAAATACCCTTACTGTTCTAAGTATTTCCTAAGCAGTCCGTGTGATCAGTTAAGTCTAGTTTATCACATTTTTTGACTAGGATCCCTTCTGATTTAGCTTTTTGCCAAAACATGAAAGTTGTATTATTCTGAATTGGATTTAAAATTCATCTAACAAAACCTAATTCGGACATGTGTACACTGAGTTATGTTCATTACAGTGTTCTGCGTTTAAACAGCCGACGAATTGGTTTCTGGTTTAGTAATTCGAGAATTTGACTAAGTTACATTAGGAACTGGAATAAGTGACCTTCATGAATATTGTAGCTCTGTGTCTTAGTTTCGAAACGGCTTAGGTTTCGTTTTAATCCGATAAGCGTAGCCTCGGATATGTTATTTCCGCATTTGTACGTCAAATCTATTTTGAACTAAATTGAATTTCTGCACTTGTACTTAATACGATTCTTGTTATTATGATATTGTGAGCCTATGAAACGGCTCTTGACATGAATTGCTGATATGTATAATGTTGGGTTGTGTTTGAGAAAAACAATGAAGCCTAAAAGGTTGGAAAATTAGGTAAACACAAAGGGCATGCTGCCCGAATTTTTACTCGAGGACTAGAAAACTATATTAGCGACTTGAGTGAAGGTTAAGTACTTATTACTTGAACTAGCGAGAACCTTGGCCACTATGTTTCTTGAGTGTTATACGTTAGGACTTGGACGAACTTGTGCCCTTGAGAAATGAAATAATGATTGCTCGAAGTATGTTTTCCTTGTACTTTCAACTCGCAAGACAATTTCAAGTATAAATATTACAAAGTTTTACTGTTTAAAAAGGCGAGCAAGTGTTTCACGACTACTGTCCGAGTGAATTTCAATTTATTGATTCTTATTGAACGAAACGTCTAAGTTTCGAACTCTAGTCATGTTTCAAAGTTCTCAAATTGAGTTTTATCGCAGATTTGGACTCCGAACTCGGAGTATAACCTGAAAGTGACCAGTAAAAGCACTATATCTTTTGGTGAGTGCTTTCAAATACTGAATTGAACTTGATACTTGTACTTGATACGTGCCAATATGATTACATGCCACATGCGTGAATTGTTAGGGCAAGAGTTTACTTTATCGCACTTGCCCTTACATGATATATACTTGTTTATTGTTGCAATTGACTTGACATACTTGTTATGATGCGTGCACTTCCTGGAATTCCAGAAACCCTGTGGCAAGTTACTCTAGTCGAGCCGGCAGGGGCTTGGTCGGTTGGGTAACGAGCCCTGGGTCTCTTGCTTTGTCGAGTGGAGTGATATCTCCTCGACTAATTGGTATACTCGAGTATTACCACCCGTGTTTATTGAGGATTTTGGGCCCAGTAGGGGGTGTGAATGGTGGACGGAGAGTCGTGTAAGTGGTGTTCTACTGGATTGGTTACTTACTTGAAAGTTGACGGAGTGTCAACTACTACGTGATCAAGCTTTTGGTAATGCAATGGGAATTTGGCTCCTGAGAGGCATCCGTATCCTTATACTTTGGAGTGATTATTGTTTATTGGATTATTGTTTCTGTTGAAAAACTTCTACACTCGCTCATTTTAAGATTGCTACTTGACGTGTTATTGCTCACATTTATGAACTCTTCATGCTCGTTACTTTGCTATATCGAAAACTTGTACTTATAAATAATGGTCAATTTGCTATTTGGAACCTCACTGGGCTTTTAGCTCATTCCACTCTATTTGTTTTCCTTTCAGGGGTACGAGCGAGGTGTGAGATATGTAAAGTCTAGCATAGACTAGTTGTTTGATTTTTGACTTGTACTCGCGCTATTCCTCGGATGGAACATGTTGTACTTGGATTGTATTCGTTTTGAACTAGTTTGGTGAATTGAGACTTTGTACCTCGAATTCTATCAATGTAAATTATAAGCTTGAATTGTGAATATTATTTATGGTTCATGGATGTGTGTACATGACTCGATTGAGATAGTGAATGAGTCCTGGCGAGAGCTGGGCAGGCGGTCCGCCGAACCCTTTGGTACGCCTTAGGGAGAGGTGGGGTCGTCACAAGTGATGTCTACGGTTTGGTACTTTTAACATTGACGGAAGGTCAATGAGGTTGGATCAAGAATATAAGCGAGGAAATGGGCTCTTGAGAGCCATCCGTATCCTTTCCCTGATTTGATTTACTTCTTATTTGCATACTTGAACTGAACGGTTATGCTTATGTGATCTTAGCTGCTATTGTGGTAGTAACTCACTGAGCTTTAGCTCACTCCGTTCCATTTGTTTTCCTTACAGGAAAATGACTATTTTGGGAAAGGTTGTGCTAGTTGGTTGTGAAGTTGAGCATGTAAATGTATTTTGAATAACTCCTTGAGGGTGAAAACCCTAAGTGTTTTGTTCCAACCAATGGTTGGTTGTAATTGACTATTTGCACATGTATGGACTAGTTGGATATTTTGGTATGCCGTTTGGCTTGTAAACGTTGAATTTCAATGTATGTATATGTTGGATTGATGTATGGTTGAACCCCGGATTCTGACGTGTCCGACATTGTTCATCATCGGCGTTTTTTTTCATTTTTTTTCTATTTTATTTTATTTTGTGATTTTGACTTGTTTGCGTGCGTGGGTATGTTCCGGAACGTATTAGATCGACGTAAACTGACCCGTTAGTCCTGGCGAGAGCTGGGCAGGCAGTCCGCTAACCTCTTTGGTTCGCCTTAGGGGAAGGTGGGGCTGTCACAGGTGGTATCAGAGCCTAGGTTTGAACTAGCGTGGGTGTTATAGTATTGCTTGATTTGAGGATTTGTTGTTTCTGGCCTGTAAGCTAATATTTATGGTTAATTGTTCTTGTGGTGTAGGATGGCCGGATAGGGTGACTGTGAGGCCCCAGTTCGTACTACGTTGATATATTCATTAATTTGGCGGTAACGTTTGGTTTTGGGAGTATTTCGAAAAGCCTAAGTAGGAATTAAGATTTAAACCCTAAGTTCCGGTTAAGATTGAAAACCCGTTTTTTTTCTACATTTTCTTTATTAGAAAATTCCCCAGATAATTTTTATTGAGTAAATAGAGTTTTTAGATGATTTTTCTAGTATTAGTTAGTTTTTCAGAAATAAGAACGTATATTGGACGTGGGACCCACTAGTGTGAAAAGTTCGGAAAAATTCGGCCAATAAGGTTAAGTTTCGGATACTGTGTAAAATTTATCGGGTGTTAAGAGATAAGTAGTGTGTGTGAAGTGAGTGATGTGAGAGAGAAAAGGAAGATAAGAATGCATTAATGAGTGTGACAAGTGTCACAATATGATTGGTTGGACTTTAAGAATTACTATTCACAATTTTGACTTTTTTTGACCAAAGGTTAAATATCTCAAAAATCATTCAAAATTCACCATTTTTCTCTCCTTGGTGGCCGGCTCTCTAAGCTCAAAGAAAGGAGGAAATTTTCCATCTCTCAAGCTTCCATAAGCTTCAATCTTCCATAAACAAAAGCTTAGACTAGATTTCACTCCATAAAATCCTATCTTCTAGTGCTAGTAAGGGTTGTGGTGAAGTTTGTTTGAAGGTCTAAGGTGCCCAACATCTTCCTCTCTCTTGGTTCTTGGTAAGTGAAGCTTGAAACACCCTACTACACCTAATGATGCTTATGTTGTGCTTATTAGTGATAAGAGTGCTCAAATTTCTGGTTTTAATCTTGGTTTGAAGTGATTTGGTGAAGTTTTCCATTTTATGATGATTTTTCTGGTTTAATTGGATTATGATGGTGTGGTTGAATATGATGAATGGTAATAGCCTATAATGACTCTAGTGAGTGTGAAATGTGGATAAATGCAACCAATTTTGGATTTGGTGTGAAAATTGAAAAGTTAGGGTTCCTAAATCCCCAATTCTGTCCGGTTTTGGATCATAGGGTTAGAGGCCGAATTTGACTTTGCTCAAAACATGAAAGTTGTAGGTATTGATGTGTTTGAGGTGCCTGTAAAATTTCAGGTCATTTGGATTAATGTGGAATGAGTTATGACGAAATTACTGTAGCTGTTCTGCTTTGGACAGAATGCGAAAACTGCGATAGTAATTGGCCATTTTGACTGGAATTGGTTTGGATTTTGGAGTTGGTGTCTTCTGATGAAATGTAGCTGGATGTCTTAGCTATCATATTCCTTTGGAATTTCGGCATTTGGACCTGTATAGACTGAGTTGTGTTCATTACAGCATAGTAGGATTTGTGAACCTGTTTTAGTGGTTCTGGTTTGGTATTTTTGGCATATTTGACCTAGGTGTGCTAGGATTTGGACTGAGTTACCTTCTACATTGTTGTAGCCCTGTTCCATAGCTTCGAAACGGTGGGTCTTACACCCCCATCCGATAACCGTAGTGAATTTGGTGCCATTACCGCATATTGAGGTCCAATACGGTTTGTGATTCTGTTACGTGTTTTGGAAAATTTATGACTGGAACTTTGGCTTCACATTTGACTGAGTTACAAGCTGTTTGGGCTTGCGACCAAAACACCAAACTTATAGCCCTATATCAGAGCTTTCTAACGCCCTTGGAATTTCATGAATCGGATTTATAGAACCTGAGATATAGCCGAGCAAACAAGGCTTGCCCGTGAAAATGACCATTTTCGGGTCAGATCTGTTTTGGTCCTGATGACCAATTTCCGTTCCGAATTTGGATTGCTGACCTTCATGAAAGTTGTTCCATTTGGAATGAACTATCTAACTGACAATTTTCAGCTCTTTTGACCATGTGTAGCATAGAAAACAGTTTGCACTCAAAACTGACCATTTGTGCATTGGCCAGATTTCGTAAGTGATTGTGTTTGGTCCATTTGGGACTAAAGCCTCTAGTTTCAGTTCTGGATGTCTTCATAACAGTTGTTGTTCATCCTTTAAGCTTCGATATGGCGTCTCATACGCCTTAATCCGATATTCGTAGCTCAACTTATGAGTAAACTAGAAACGAGTGTCAAATCTGCCGTTTCCGTTTCCGTCTGTCATATTTACGTGCGCGCGTGTTGTTTTGCCGTTTTGCTTGTTTTGGGCATGATAGTGGCCGTTTGTGATAAAATCTTCTATTTCAGACAGCGGTGAGCTAGGCGGAGCCGGTGGGGCCCACTACTAGCGAACGCGCAAAGCGATTTTGCTTCCGTACTACTTTTGGTATTTTGAGTAAGTATTCAGGCCGGTTTGGTGTGTTTTCTTTGCTATGTGTTTGAGATATGTGAAAAGGGCACTTAGGCGAGGGTGTACTTTATCGCACTCGACCTAAACCCTAATTTGAATGTATAATTGTACTTGGCATATGTATATGAACCTTTTGGAACCAAAACCCTTGAGCTTGTGGCTCGGGGCGACTTTCGAATAAAGTTTGTGAAGTTTGCAAAGTTTGTGATTTTGAATAATTTTGTGAAGTTTGTGAGTTTGGGGCGAACTCTTGACCTGGTTGGACTATTCGAGCCGGTTAGGGCTTGGTCGAAGGCAGTCCAACTTAGTCTGAGGTCACCAAGTTTGTAAGTTCATGTTATGAACCAATTTTGTGAATCCCGTTCACCGAGAAGGTGACCAAGTTTGTGACCCGAGCTTGTGACTCAAGCTCAAGTTTGTGATTTCGTTCGCCCGGGCAAGTTTGTGAGGTGACTGGCCAGTGAGGGTGATAAGGTGTCGGTGGGTGTACAAGTGAAGTTCTACGGACTATTATTTGCAGTCGACGGAGTGTCGGCAGGAGATCACGCATGGCACATGAGTTGGCTTTGGAGCCACCTGTATCCTTATTATGTGATGTTACTTTTCTGCTTTTGCTTTACTCTTATTGTGTAACTGTTACGTGAAATTTATGCTTTCGCCCCTGTTTACTTACTAAGCATATAGCTTACCCCATTCCTTTTGTTTTCCTTAGCAGGGGCCGACGCGGGGACTTTTGGCTCGTTTACTAGTATAGTTAGATTGGCTTGTAATAGTTGAATAGTTAGAATGTTTGTTTTTGTTTTGGTGGTTTGTATAAGGACCCTTCTTAGGGTCTATCTTCTGCTGGTTGTGATTGTAGTATATTAGAGTGGTTTGACTCGAGACTTTTGAAGATGTGAATATAACTTTTGGGATTGTATATATTGTATTTAGTGCTCTTTCGAACTTTAAGTTTCGAGTCCTGGCGCGAGCTAGGCAGGCGGCCCGCCGATACCCTTGGGTTCGCCCTTGGGAGAAGTGGGGTCGTCACAGTGACCCTAGTGCTAGTCCTTCGGGAGTGAGACCTCGCAGAGCACTCCCCGTGATCCCATATCAGATACGGCCAGGAGGGGCCGTTATTCGTTGGAGCCCGTCTGACCGTCTCCGACGGTGCGCGTGTAAAGAGAAGTATGCCTATCCGAACGCACTAGTATTGGCGGTGGCGAAGGAGCGTAAGGAGCTAGCGGATGATAACACTAAGTTGGAAGCTGTGGTTGCTACGTTGGAAGCTGAGGTGACTCAGGTTAGGGCAACCAACGAGAAGCAGGCGGCACGTATCAAGGAACTAGAATATGACGTGCTCGAGGTTGAGGACAGAGTTGATGACCTATGCGACCAACTGAGGGAGGCACGAGAGCGCGAGCTCAAGCGAGCTCGCAAAGTCAGGGGTCGCGCTGAGGCGATCCTTAATCTGTGTGACGATGGTCTTGAGGAGTCTAGCGATGAGGCTTCGTATGCGGGGGCTGAGGCGGGGGAGGAGTCTACCCCGTCGCCTGGATTCTGGACCCCGGCAACTAACTAGGCCTTGACTTCTAGGCTTCTTTTGGGATAGTTGGTGGTTTTGTATGTACATAGGGATAGGGATAGCGCCTTAGCTAACCGTTTTGGATGTAGGGTTAGCTACGTGTAAATCTCTTTTGATAGGCCAATCATCGGGGGGATCGTTTATGTTAGTACGTGCCTTGGCCGTACTTGACTTGACTGATTGTATATATGTATGTGGCTTGATCTTGTTTGGCTTGTATATATCTATGTTTGTGTTCATGTTTGGAATGTACAAATATATGTTATTGTGAAAGTTTAAGTGTTACTTACATGCCTTGTTATTACTTTGGTTTAGTATTCTTGACTAGACCAAGTAGAACTTATGAAAGGTACACGAAGTGGTCGGGGGCGTGGGCGCGGATCTAGACAACCCACACCGGTTACGGGTACGGGGGAAACCTCTACTGGACCCAATCCTGAACCACAAGTAGACCCGAATGTGCAAATAGCTGCTGCTATGCAGCAAATGACAAACCTACTAGCACAAGTAGTGCAACAACAGGGCCGGAACCCAAACCCTAACCCCGGGAACCCTGGTAACCACATCGAGAGCGAAGATAGAGCCCTTGAACGCTTTCAAAAGTTTTTCCCGCCAAAGTTTGTTGGGGGACCCGACCCTGACGTTGCTGAGAAATGGCTTGAAAAGATGGTTGACATATTCGCGGCCTTACACTACCCTGATGAACGGCAGGTGACTTTTGCCGTATTTCAACTTGAGGGGGCAGCCCGTTCCTGGTGGAACGTAATTAGACAGAAATGGGAAAGGGAGCAAACACCCAGGACTTGGGTGAACTTCATTAGAGAGTTTAATGCGAAGTTTTTCCCTCCTCTAGTCCAGGAGAGGAAGGAGGACGAGTTCATTAGGCTCCGCCAAGGGGCTCAAACTGTGGCGGAATATGAGAGTCAATTCACCCGCCTGTCCAAGTTTGCACCTGAGTTAATCATGACTGAGCAAAGACGGATTAGGCGCTTTATTCAGGGTTTGAATGTTGAGATTCAGAAAGACCTCGCGGCGGCTCAAATCACTGCGTTTAGTGAGGCTGTGGAAAAGGCCCAGCGAGTTGAAAGTGCACGGTTGCAAGTCTGGAACTTCCAGGCGAAGAAGCGTGGCTTTCCTGGGAGTACTTCCGGACAGGGTGAGAAGAGTACTCCCTCTAAATTTGGACGAGGAACGGGTGGTGGTCGACATTTTGGTTCTGGTAGAGGGACTCCATTCAGGGGTGGTCAAGCTGGGCGAGGACAAAGGGGAAATGCTCCGAGCGGCTCGGCTTCAGCACCTCGCGGTCCCTGTGGGAAAGCAAACCACACCGAAGATAATTGCTGGAGGAAATAGGGTAAATGTCTGCGATGTGGAAGCGCGGACCACCAATTGGCTACTTGCCCGGTCCTGAAACAAGACGGCAAGGGGAACCAACCACTGCCGAGGACCAATGCTGGACCGGCAAAGGGAGACGGGTCCAAACCTAAAGTTCCAGCTAGGGTGTATTCCTTAGAGCCCCATCAGGTCCCAGAGTCTTCAGAGGTGGTGGAAGGTACGATCCCTATTTTCCACCGCTTTGCCAAAGTTTTAATTGATCCTGGTGCCACTCATTCGTTTGTTAACCCTGATTTCATGTGTGGCATCGATATAAAACTTGCTAGTTTACCATATGACCTAGAAGTTAGTACACCTACGGGGAATCAACGTTTGGTGACTAGTATGGTTTATAGGGATTGTGATGTATGGGTAGGTGAAAGGAGATTTTTAGGAGACCTGATTAGCTTGTCCATTAAGGGGTATGACGTGATTCTGGGTATGGACTGGCTAGCCAAATATAACGCCCAACTGGATTGTAAAACGAAAGTAGTAGAGTTTCGCATTCCTGGCGAGGCAACCTTAAGATTGGTTATAAGGGGTAGGTTAGCCTCATCTGCTTTAATTTCGGGCATTCGAGCTAGGAAACTGATAAGTAGAGGGGCGCAAGGATTTTTGGCCTTTTTTATTAACACCCCTACGGATAAGTTAAAAGTGGAAGACGTGGCCATAGTGAGGGAATTTCCGGATGTATTTCCTGATGAGTTAGTAGCCTTACCTCCGGAAAGGGAGATAGAATTTCGAATAGACCTGTTACCTGGAACCTTACCTATCTCAAAAACCCCTTACCGAATGGCGCCTGCAGAACTTAAGGAGCTTAAGTTGCAATTACAAGATCTTTTGGAGCGGGGATTCATTCACGAGAGTGGGTCTCCTTGGGGGGCTCCTGTCCTATTTGTGAAGAAAAAGGACAGAACCTTGAGGATGTGTATTGACTATCGGGGTCTAAACAACGTAACAATCAAGAATAAATATCCACTGCCCCACATCGACGAGTTGTTTGACCAGCTGCAAGGAGCAGTGGTCTTCTCAAAGTTGGACCTCCGACAAGGATATTATCAGTTGTTAATTAGGAAGGAGGACATTCCGAAAACTGCCTTCAACTCGAGATATGGGCATTACGAGTTCGCCGTTATGCCCTTTGGACTGACCAATGCTCCCGCCGCCTTCATGGACCTAATGCATAGGGTTTTTAAACCCTATCTAGACCGATTTGTTGTTGTGTTCATCGATGACATTTTGGTCTACTCTAAGACACGCGAGGAGCATGAGGAGCATTTGAGAGTGGTGTTGCAGACTTTAAGGGAACATAAGTTGTACGCCAAGTTTAGTAAGTGCGAGTTCTGGTTGGAGAAAGTAGCATTCCTAGGGCATGTAATTTCCCACGAAGGCATTTCGGTGGACCCGGCGAAGGTAGAGGCCGTGACAAATTGGAAGAGGCCAGAAAACCCCACGAAAATTCGTAGCTTTCTAGGGATAGCTGGGTACTATCGAAGGTTCATTAAAGATTTCTCCAAATTAGCAGGACCTTTAACTGACCTGACGAAGAAGCATGGGGATTTATCTGGAACGCCCGATGCGAAACAAGTTTTCAGGAACTAAAGAGAAGATTGACTATGGCTCCGGTACTAGTTTTGCCAAATGGAGTGGACGGGTTTGCGGTGTATGCAGACGCGTCGCGAGAAGGCCTGGGGTGCGTTTTGATGCAGAACCGGAATGTGATCTCTTTTGCCTCTAGGAAGTTAAAGCTTCACGAGCAGAATTACCCGACCCACGATCTGGAACTAGCTGCAGTCATCTTTGCTCTGAAAAAGTGGAGGCATTACCTATATGGGGTGACCTTCGAAGTGTATTCGGATCACAAAAGTCTTAGGTACCTTTTCTCCCAGAAGGAATTGAACATGAGGCAACGAAGGTGGATGGAATTCCTGGAAGATTACGACTGCACAATCAATTACCATCCGGGAAAGGCCGATGTGGTAGCAGATGCTTTGAGTCGTAAGGTGCAAGTAGCAGGGTTGATGATTAAGGAGTGGGATTTATTAGAATCCGTGTGTGAGTGGAGACCCTGTCTTGGGAGCCATAAGGTGGTATTTGGCAATGTTAGGGTGACCTCCGCTCTACTGGAACGCATAAAAGGGGCACAAAGCGAAGATTTGATGGTACGGAAATGGAGAGAGAAAGTGGAAAAGGGAGAAACTACGGACTTCAATATGAGTCCTGAGGGCATTTTGAAATATCGAAACCGAATAGTGGTACCGAAGGAAGAGTCGATGAAAATGGAGATTCTGGAGGAAGCTCATCGGTCCAAGTATACAATCCATCCGGGCAGCAGCAAGATGTATCAAGACCTGAAAGGAACCTATTGGTGGGACAATATGAAGAAGGAAATCGCTCAGTACGTGCAGAAATGTCTTATTTGCCAACAAGTGAAAGCAGAGCATCAAAAACCATCGGGTCTATTACAACCCTTGGAGATACCCGAATGGAAGTGGGAAAACATCACAATGGACTTCGTTTCAGGTTTACCAAGGACGCAAAGAGGACATGATGCCGTTTGGGTGATCGTGGATCAATTAACCAAATCGGCCCATTTCTTGCCGGTGAACATGAAGTATTCAATGGACAAGTTGGCTCGACTGTACATGGACGAGATAGTAAGACTACACGGTGTTCCTGTGAGCATCGTCTCCGATCGGGATCCACGGTTTGTATCTCGATTTTGGCAGAAGTTTCAAGAAACCCTGGGGACGAAACTCAATTTGAGCACGACCTATCACCCTCAGACGGATGGACAGTCAGAACGGACAATTCAAACTCTCGAGGACATCCTACGAACTTGCATTCTGGACTTTGGAGGCAACTGGGGTCAGCACATGACCTTAGTAGAGTTTGCGTACAACAACAGCTTCCATTCGTCGATTCAAATGGCTCCGTACGAAGCCCTCTACGGACGCAAGTGCCGGTCGCCGATTTACTGGGACGAAGTTGGCGAAAAGAAAGCACTAGACCCGGCAACTATTCCATGGATGGAAGAGGCTCAAGAGAAGGTCAAGTTGATACGGCAACGAATCCAAACAGCTCAAAGCCGACAAAAGAGCTCCGCGGATAATCGAAGAAAAGACTTGGAGTTTGAAGTTGGAGACCACGTATTTCTTAAGATCACACCCTTACGAAGTATCACAGCGGGCAAAGGAAAGAAACTTCAACCACGGTACGTCGGACCCTACAAGATCCTTCAGAGGGTAGGAACGGTCGCGTATCGATTGGAACTGCCATCCAGTCTCTCCCGAATCCACGATGCGTTTCACGTCACAATGCTAAAGAAATACCATCCCAACCCATCCCATGTCTTACAACCGGAGGAGATCGAAGTAGACGAATCGCTTGCCTATGAAGAGAAACCGGTCCAAGTGCTTGATCAGAAAGTCAAAGAGCTCCGCAACAAGAAAATTTCATTAGTAAAGGTGCTATGGAGAAACCATGGGGTAGAGGAACCTACCTGGGAAGTGGAAGAGGAAATGCGAAAGAAGTACCCAAACCTTTTCGGGAATTAAGGTGAGAAATTTCGAGGACGAAATTCTTTTAAGGGGGAGAAAGTGTGAGAACCCGTAAATTCCCTAATAATTTTCCTAGGGTTTTTCCCTTTTAAAGGCATAATTTTTACATTTTCTGGCTTAGGAAAAATTCTCCTGGTAAATTTTATGAGTAATTATAGTTTTTAGATGATTTTTCTAGTATTGGAGAGTTTTTGAAAAATTAAGAATATATATTGGACGTGGGACCCACTAGTGTGAAAAGTTCGGAAAAATTCGGCCAATAAGGTTAAGTTTCGGATACTGTGTAAAATTTATCGGGTGTTAAGAGATAAGTAGAGGATGTGACGTGATTGATGTGAGAGGAAAAAGAAAAGATAGGATTGCATTAATGAGGTGCCAAGTGTCATTGTATCATTGGTTGGACTTTCTTGGACACTATTCACTCTTTTGACCTTTTGACCATTGAGTTAAATATCTCCAAAAATCACTAAAAATTCACCATTTCTTCTCCTCCATGGCCGGCTCTCTCTAGACCAAAGAAGAAGGAAACTCTTCAACTTTTAAGCTTCCATTTAGTTCAATCTTCCAAAACCAACCACATAAATTAGATTCTACTCCATAAAATCCCACCCTTTGGTGATAGTGAGTGTTTTGGTGAAGGTTTTTGGAGAAGCGAAGGTGTTCTACAACTTCCTCTCTCTTGTTTGCTTGGTAAGTGGTGATTGACTATCCTCCTATACCTAATGATGCTTAATTTGTGCCTAGTGGTGGCTAAAGTGATGATATTTGTGGTTTATTTCTTGTTTTTGGATGAAATGGTGAAGTTTACAATTTATTGGAGATTTTTCTGGTTTAATGTGATCATGATGTTGTGGTTATTTATGATGGTTGGTAATGAGGGGTAATGACTCTAGTAGGTGTGAATTATTGATAATTGCAACCAATTTTGGGTTTGGATTGAAATGAGAAAAGTTAGGGTTTCATAACCTCCTTTTCTGTCCGGTTTTGGATCATATGGTTAGAGGCCGAATTGGCCTTTACTTCAAACATGAAAGTTGTATATATTGATGTGTTTGAGGTGCCTGTAAAATTTCAGGTCATTTGGAGTAGTGTAGAGTGAGATATATCTATTTTACTGTTGCTGTTCTGGGTGATCAGAATGCGCGAACTGCATCTGGAATGGGTTGTTTTGGCTGGGATTGGTTTGGATTTTGTTGTTGGTGTCTTCTGATGAAATGTAGCTTGATGTCCTAGCTATCATATGCCTTTGGAATTTCGGCATTTGGACCTGTATAGACTGAGTTGTACTAATTACAGCATAGTGTGATTTGGAAACCTGCAATTACGGTTCTGGTTTGGTATTATGCCTTTTTGACCTAGTTGTACTAGGATTTGGACTGAGTGGCCTTCTACATTTTTGAAGCCCTGTCTTTTAGCTTCGAGATGGTGGGTCTTACACCCTCATCCGATAAGCGTACCGCATTTTGTGCCATTACCGTAAAAGGAGGACGAAAACTGTTTTTTTGTTAAGGTCAAGTTAGTGCATTGCTGAAATTTCTGGTTATCTATGCTACTTGTCTATGCATATGAAACCCTATTGGGGTTGCGATTGGCATTGCTTTATGACTCGTGATCGAGTCTCATTGTATTTGTTTGCTTGTTCTAGGAGGTAACGGTAGTGCATGACGTTCGTTTAACGACGGTGCATGAAACATCACTTTCTTGAGTGGTGAGTATACTACTCACTTAAATGTTACAATGTGGCTTTGTTATATGTGAATTTGATGCCTTGAAGGCGTTTTTGGCTATTGGAAGTGATTGAGGTGAGGGTGTACTTGACCGCCCTCACCCCCTTGTGATTCCATTCATGACTGTTTACCGTTTTACTGAAATATTGCACTTGATATATGATATATTGAATTCCTGTCATGGAAAACTGATTTGGTGTCGTTTGGACGAATATCCAACGGCCTTACTATATCACTGAGCTCAACCCCGTTAGGTAGTCAATTGAATCGAGCCGGCGAGGGCTTGGTCGTGAAAATTGACCTGCCACGGGGACTGTACTGGGGAACCTTGTAGTAATGAGACTCTTGGTTCCGGTATACTCGAGTATTACCAAAAGCTACTGATTGGAGTGCGGGTCCGGTTGGGGTATGTTGGGTGGAAGGAATGGAAGTAAAGTGATATCTACGGTTTGGTACTTTTAACATTGACGGAGGGTCAATGAGGTTGGATCAAGAATATAAGCGAGGAAATGGGCTCTTGAGAGCCGTCCGTATCCTTTCCCTGATTTGATTTACTTCTTATTTGCATACTTGAACTGAACGGTTATGCTTATGTGATCTTAGCTGCTATTGTGGTAGTAACTCCCTGAGCTTTAGCTCACTCCATTCCATTTGTTTTCCTTACAGGAAAATGACTATTTTGGGAAAGGTTGTGCTAGTTGGTTGTCAAGTTGAGCATGTAAGTGTTTTGTTCCAACCAATGGTTGGTTGTAATTGACTATTTGCACATGTATGGACTAGTTGGATATTTTGGTATGCCGTTTGGCTTGTAAACGTTGAATTTCAATGTATGTATATGTTGGATTGATGTATGGTTGAACCCCGGATTCCGACGTGTCCGGCATTGTTCATCATCGGCGTTTTTTTTCATTTTTTTTCTATTTTATTTTATTTTGTGATTTTGACTTGTTTGCGCGCGTGGGTATGTTCCGGAACGTATTAGATCGACGTAAACTGACCCGTTAGTCCTGGCGAGAGATGGGCAGGCAGTCCGCTAACCTCTTTGGTTCACCTTAGGGGAAGGTGGGGCTGTCACACATACCCTAGACCTAGGAGCGTGTCGGGGGGTCGAAATGTATTTTCAAAGCTTACTTGGTACCAATCACATTAATTGTGACGCCCAATAAAGACTCTTCAAAGAAGTCACGAATAATGCAAGTCATGAGACTCGAAAGAAAGAAAAAGTAAAGAAAATAATAATATACAAATGTGTATGACCTAAAGGAATGCTGTGAGAACCCGTAATTTTCATTTTCTAAGTTTATTATTTTTCATGACTTGTTTTCTGCATTTTCGTGATTCGAAAATTTTTCTAGATAAATTTAAGGAGCAGATATAATTTTTAGATGATTTTTCTAGTATCGAATAGATTTTGAGAAATTAAGAGCAGATACCGGACGTGGGACCCACTAGTGCGAAAAGTCCGGAAAAATTCGGCCAACTAGATTAAGTTTTGGATATTGGAATTATTTTATCGGGTGTTAAGAGATAATTAGAGGAAGCTATTTGGATTGATGTGAGAGGGAACAAAGTGATAGACTTGCATTAAATTGGGTGACAAGTGTCACCATTTGATTGGGTTACCTTTAAGACTACTATTCCATGTCTTACCATTGACCAAATAAATCACAAAATTAACCAAAAATTGCACCATTTTCTCCTCTCAAGTGCCGGCCCTCTCTCTCAAAGGAAGAAAGAAAACCTCTTCAAGTTTTGGCTTCAATCTTGCTTCAATCATCAAAACCAACCATCCAACCTTGATTTTTCTCCATAAAACACCTTCAAGTAGTGGTGGTGAGTTGTTGTGTGAAGTTATTTGGAAGGTTAAGGTGACCCATAGCTCTTTCTCTCTTGTTTTAAAGGTAAGTTGTGAAGAACCACCCTCCTTCTTTAATTGATGCTCAAATCATGCTTAGTGGAAGTAGAAGATGCAAGTTTATGGATTAATTCTTGATTTGTGGTTGAATTGATGACTTAACCAATTTCTGTCTTGGAAGAAAATTGGAAAATCTAGGGTTCTTAAGGGTACATTCTGTCCGAATTTTTAGGTACTAGATAGAGGCTGAATTGGCCTTATCTCAAAACATGAAAGTTGTAGGTAATGACATTTTAAAGGTGCCTACAAAATTTCAGGTCATTTGGATTAGTGTAGAGTGAGATATGACGAAATTACTGTAGCTGTTCTGCTTTGATCAGAATGCGAAAACTGCGATAGTAATTGGCCATTTTGACTGGAATTGGTTTGGATTTTGGAGTTGGTGTCTTCTAATGAAATATAGCTGGATGTCGTAGCTAACTTATACCTTTGGAATTTCGGCATTTGGACTTGTATAGACTGAGTTATAGTAATTACAGTTTTGTGTGATTTGCAAACCTGTTTTGGGAATTCTGGTATAGTATTTTGCATATTTGACCTAGTTGTGTTAGGAACTGGATTGAGTGATCTTCTACATTGTTGTAGCTCTGTTTCTTGGCTTCGAAATGGTGGGTCTTACACCCCCATCCGATAATTGTAGTGAGAGTTGTGCCATTACCGTAAAATGACGTCAAAACTGTATTTTTCCGGGCCAATGCTAGTTACATTTCCGAAATTTCTGGTTTCCTCTATTGTTTGTAAATGTTTATGGAACCTTATTGGGGTCATGTTTGACCTTGGTTTATGACTCGTTATCGAGTCTCATTGTATTTGTTTGCATGTTTTTAGGGCGTGACGGTGGTGCACAACGTTCTTTTGACTAAAGTGTTTGAAACCACATTGTGCTAGTTTGGTGAGTGTACTACTCACTTATGTGCTATTACATGGCTTTGATCTTTGTACTTGAGATGTTGAATGTTGATTGATCCAAGTGAGAGTGTACTTTATCACTTTCACTTATTGTTTCGCATGTTATTGGAAAGTTACATGAAATGTTATATGAAATGTTATATGAAATGAAATACATGACTTCAAATATTATCCATGAGCTCAACCCCATTGGTTATTGATTGAATCGAGCCGGCGAGGGCTTGGTCGTGCCAATTAATGTGCCTTGGGGCAACATCATAGGGAATCTTGTAGTATGAGAGACTCTTGATTCCGGTTTACTCGAGTAATACCACAATGTAAGTGTTTGGATTTCGGGCCCGGTTGAGGAATGTTAGGAGGAAGGGAATGGAAGTTAAGAGGAGTCTACGGTTGGTTACCTTTCAGACATTGACGGAGAGTCAATGAGACCTGATCAAGAATTCAAACGAGGAAAAGGGCTCTTGAGAGCCACCCGTATCCTTTTATCCTCATTATTAATGTGTGGCTTTATTTATTTTGGTAAATTGGACTATTAAGCTTGATGTATCCATGAACTTGGTTGCTTGAGTTGTATTCTCACTGGGCAATTAGCTCACCCCGTTCCTTTTGTTTTCCTTACAGGAATATGACTCTTTTGGAATGAATTTTGATAAATGGTTGCCGAATGAACTAGATGAATGACTCTTTTGTATTGTATATAAAATGGGACCCTAAATGTATCATTAGGGCCGTTTTCACTTTTGTTTTGGCAAACCATATATGTAGTGACTTTTGTATCACTTTTAAACGTCATTTTGGTTTGTAAAGGCTAAATGTTATGTGGTATATGTAATTCGATGTTTGGTTGGGTTCGGACGAGTCGGTTACTATTCATGGCCGACTCCAGATTTCATTTTCTTTTATTTTGGGTTATTTTGCCCTTTTGCCTTATTTGCGCGCGCTATAAGTTCCGGAATGTGAAAGATCGCTCTATACTGCACCGTTAGTCCTGGCGAGAGTTGGGCAGGCAGTCCGCTAACCTCTTTGGTTCGCCTTAGGGGAAGGTGGGGCTGTCACAGGTGGTATCAGAGCCACTTCGCGTGGTCTCTGCGCGGAGTGAGCCTAGGGCCAAGTGGTGTTATGGTCCTGATTTCATGGAGATGTCTAAGTGCTCGTTTGAGCGTAAGTTATGAATGGGGCATGTTATAAGTGTAAAAATCTTTATTATGCAACTTGAGGAAGATAGATATGTATGTCGGGTAGGAATCTATAATATGGATGATTTACGCTTGGGACCGGCCGGCTCGAGTTGTGAATTATCTTAAATGGGATTCTTGCGCCCGGATACGAAAGAGACGAGAGTCTAGGTTAGAAAGAATGGGGCGAACTAGAAATTACGATTCTATGGATGACTTTATATGTACTTGACTGACTGTCCTGTATACATGTTGATACTGTTATGTGTTCTCTGTATATGTGTTATGTGTTTAAATGCACGACGAGGGAGTGGAGTAGTTATTTGTTCTTGTTTACTTGTTCCTGTTTCGGACTGCGAAAAGGAGGGGTTAGGTGCCCATTGCCCATTAACAGTATATTTATTTTGTGACCTAGATCGACTTAGATTGTATGGACGGCACACGTAGTGGACGGGGCCGTGGGCGCGGGAATAGGCAACCTACGCCAGACCGGGGTACTGGAGAAACCTCCTCTGGACCCCATCCTGAACCGAGAGTTGACCCTAATGTACAGATAGCTGCCGCTATGCAGCAAATGACAAACCTGTTGGCACAAGTGGTGCAGCAACAAGGCCAGAATCCAAACCCTAATCCTGGAAACCCTGGAAACCCTGGCAATCATGTTGAGAGCGAAGACAGAGCTCTGGAACGATTTCAAAAGTTTGCCCCACCCAAGTTCATCGGGGGACCTGATCCGGATGTTGCCGAAAGGTGGCTCGAAAAGATGGTCGATATTTTTGCCGCCCTGCACTATACCGAAGAACGGCAGGTGACTTTTGCCGTTTTCCAGCTAGAAGAGGCGGCCCGCTCCTGGTGGAATGTCATTCGGCAAAAATGGGAGAGGGAACAAACGCCCAGGACTTGGGTAAATTTTATGAGGGAGTTTAACGCGAAATTCTTCCCTCCTCTGGTTCAGGAAAGGAAGGAAGATGAGTTCATCCGACTCCGCCAAGGAGCTCAATCGGTGGCGGAATACGAGAGCCAGTTCACCCGCCTGTCCAAATTTGCGCCTGAGTTGATTGTGACGGAGCAACGGCGAGTTAGGCGTTTTATCCAGGGCCTAAACGTGGAGATTCAGAAGGACCTCGCAGTGGCTCAAATCAATGCTTTTAGCGAGGCCGTTGAGAAGGCCCAACGGGTAGAGAGTGCCAGATTGCAAGTAAGAAATTTCCAGGCGAAAAAGCGAGGATTTCCTGGAAATAATTCGGGGCAGGGGAATGAGAGTACCCCTTCCAAGTTTGGGCGAGGAATTGGGGAAGAAAGGGTACCGGGAGTGTCACGAGAGAGCCCGTCACGAGGCAGCCAGTTGGGGAGAGGCCAGAGAGGAGGCTCGGCTTCTGCAGCACGCGGACCTTGCGGGTATTGCGGAAAGTCGAATCATTCTGAAGACAATTGCTGGAAGAAAGGAGGCAAATGTCTGCGTTGTGGAAGCGCAGACCACAAGCTTGCTACCTGCCTACTTATGACGCAAGAAGGAAGGGGAGCTCCAACTATGTCAAAGACCAACACGGGACCGGATAAGGGGAATGGAACGAAACCTAAGGTAGCAGCTCGAGTGTATTCACTGGAGCCACAACAGGTCCCCGATTCTCCTGAGATTGAGGAAGGTACGATTACGGTATTTCTGCGGAAACATTAGTAGATCCCGGTGTTACTCATCCATTTGTCAGTCCCAATTCCGATGGACGAAATAGATATCACGCCTACCTGAAAGTAGTAATCCTTTGGGGAAAATCATCGTTCGAGTCTTGGTATGGTTTGTAAGAATCGCAGGGTTTGGGTAGGAGAGAGAATAGTGTTCGCGAAGAAAAAATCATGGGATAGAAAAGGCTACCTGGGAGGTGGAAAAAACAATACCCTGAGCTATTTGTGAACCATGGTGAGAAATTTCGAGGACGAAATTCTTTTAAGGGGGAGAGAGTGTGAGAACCCGTAATTTTCATTTTCTAAGTTTATTATTTTTCATGACTTGTTTTCTGCATTTTCGTGATTCGAAAATTTTTCTAGATAAATTTAAGGAGCAGATATAATTTTTAGATGATTTTTCTAGTATCGAATAGATTTTGAGAAATTAAGAGCAGATACCGGACGTGGGACCCACTAGTGCGAAAAGTCCGGAAAAATTCGGCCAACTAGATTAAGTTTTGGATACTGGAATTATTTTATCGGGTGTTAAGAGATAATTAGAGGAAGCTATTTGGATTGATGTGAGAGGGAACAAAGTGATAGACTTGCATTAAATTGGGTGACAAGTGTCACCATTTGATTGGGTTACCTTTAAGACTACTATTCCATGTCTTACCATTGACCAAATAAATCACAAAATTAACCAAAAATTGCACCATTTTCTCCTCTCAAGTGCCGGCCCTCTCTCTCAAAGGAAGAAAGAAAACCTCTTCAAGTTTTGGCTTCAATCTTGCTTCAATCATCAAAACCAACCATCCAACCTTGATTTTTCTCCATAAAACACCTTCAAGTAGTGGTGGTGAGTTGTTGTGTGAAGTTATTTGGAAGGTTAAGGTGACCCATAGCTCTTTCTCTCTTGTTTTAAAGGTAAGTTGTGAAGAACCACCCTCCTTCTTTAATTGATGCTCAAATCATGCTTAGTGGAAGTAGAAGATGCAAGTTTATGGATTAATTCTTGATTTGTGGTTGAATTGATGACTTTTTATTATTTTTGGGGAATTTTCTGTTTTAATTCAAGCATGATGGTGTGGCTATCTATGATGTATGGAAATGATCTATAATGACTTAAGGAGGTGGGAAAAGTGATTAATTGCAACCAATTTCTGTTTTGGAAGAAAATTGGAAAATCTAGGGTTCTTAAGGGTACATTCTGTCCGAATTTTTAGGTACTAGATAGAGGCTGAATTGGCCTTAGCTCAAAACATGAAAGTTGTAGGTAATGACATTTTAAAGGTGCCTACAAAATTTCAGGTCATTTGGATTAGTGTAGAGTGAGATATGACGAAATTACTGTAGCTGTTCTGCTTTGATCAGAATGCGAAAACTGCGATAGTAATTGGCCATTTTGACTGGAATTGGTTTGGATTTTGGAGTTGGTGTCTTCTAATGAAATATAGCTGGATGTCTTAGCTAACTTATACCTTTGGAATTTCGGCATTTGGACTTGTATAGACTGAGTTATAGTAATTACAGTTTTGTGTGATTTGCAAACCTGTTTTGGGAATTCTGGTATAGTATTTTGCATATTTGACCTAGTTGTGTTAGGAACTGGATTGAGTGATCTTCTACATTGTTGTAGCTCTGTTTCTTGGCTTCGAAATGGTGGGTCTTACACCCCCATCCGATAATTGTAGTGAGAGTTGTGCCATTACCGTAAAATGACGTCAAAACTGTATTTTTCCGGGCCAATGCTAGTTACATTTCCGAAATTTCTGGTTTCCTCTATTGTTTGTAAATGTTTATGGAACCTTATTGGGGTCATGTTTGGCCTTGGTTTATGACTCGTTATCGAGTCTCATTGTATTTGTTTGCATGTTTTTAGGGCGTGACGGTGGTGCACAACGTTCTTTTGACTAAAGTGTTTGAAACCACATTGTGCTAGCTTGGTGAGTGTACTACTCACTTATGTGCTATTACATGGCTTTGATCTTTGTACTTGAGATGTTGAATGTTGATTGATCCAAGTGAGAGTGTACTTTATCACTTTCACTTATTGTTTCGCATGTTATTGGAAAGTTACATGAAATGTTATATGAAATGTTATATGAAATGAAATACATGACTTCAAATATTATCCATGAGCTCAACCCCATTGGTTATTGATTGAATCGAGCCGGCGAGGGCTTGGTCGTGCCAATTAATGTGCCTTGGGGCAACATCATAGGGAATCTTGTAGTATGAGAGACTCTTGATTCCGGTTTACTCGAGTAATACCACAATGTAAGTGTTTGGATTTCGGGCCCGGTTGAGGAATGTTAGGAGGAAGGGAATGGAAGTTAAGAGGAGTCTACGGTTGGTTACCTTTCAGACATTGACGGAGAGTCAATGAGACCTGATCAAGAATTCAAACGAGGAAAAGGGCTCTTGAGAGCCACCCGTATCCTTTTATCCTCATTATTAATGTGTGGCTTTATTTATTTTGGTAAATTGGACTATTAAGCTTGATGTATCCATGAACTTGGTTGCTTGAGTTGTATTCTCACTGGGCAATTAGCTCACCCCGTTCCTTTTGTTTTCCTTACAGGAATATGACTCTTTTGGAATGAATTTTGATAAATGGTTGCCGAATGAACTAGATGAATGACTCTTTTGTATTGTATATAAAATGGGACCCTAAATGTATCATTAGGGCCGTTTTCACTTTTGTTTTGGCAAACCATATATGTAGTGACTTTTGTATCACTTTTAAACGTCATTTTGGTTTGTAAAGGCTAAATGTTATGTGGTATATGTAATTCGATGTTTGGTTGGGTTCGGACGAGTCGGTTACTATTCATGGCCGACTCCAGATTTCATTTTCTTTTATTTTGGGTTATTTTGCCCTTTTGCCTTATTTGCGCGCGCTATAAGTTCCGGAATGTGAAAGATCGCTCTATACTGCACCGTTAGTCCTGGCGAGAGTTGGGCAGGCAGTCCGCTAACCTCTTTGGTTCGCCTTAGGGGAAGGTGGGGCTGTCACAGGTGGTATCAGAGCCACTTCGCGTGGTCTCTGCGCGGAGTGAGCCTAGGGCCAAGTGGTGTTATGGTCCTGATTTCATGGAGATGTCTAAGTGCTCGTTTGAGCGTAAGTTATGAATGGGGCATGTTATAAGTGTAAAAATCTTTATTATGCAACTTGAGGAAGATAGATATGTATGTCGGGTAGGAATCTATAATATGGATGATTTACGCTTGGGACCGGCCGGCTCGAGTTGTGAATTATCTTAAATGGGATTCTTGCGCCCGGATACGAAAGAGACGAGAGTCTAGGTTAGAAAGAATGGGGCGAACTAGAAATTACGATTCTATGGATGACTTTATATGTACTTGACTGACTGTCCTGTATACATGTTGATACTGTTATGTGTTCTCTGTATATGTGTTATGTGTTTAAATGCACGACGAGGGAGTGGAGTAGTTATTTGTTCTTGTTTACTTGTTCCTGTTTCGGACTGCGAAAAGGAGGGGTTAGGTGCCCATTGCCCATTAACAGTATATTTATTTTGTGACCTAGATCGACTTAGATTGTATGGACGGCACACGTAGTGGACGGGGCCGTGGGCGCGGGAATAGGCAACCTACGCCAGACCGGGGTACTGGAGAAACCTCCTCTGGACCCCATCCTGAACCGAGAGTTGACCCTAATGTACAGATAGCTGCCGCTATGCAGCAAATGACAAACCTGTTGGCACAAGTGGTGCAGCAACAAGGCCAGAATCCAAACCCTAATCCTGGAAACCCTGGAAACCCTGGCAATCATGTTGAGAGCGAAGACAGAGCTCTGGAACGATTTCAAAAGTTTGCCCCACCCAAGTTCATCGGGGGACCTGATCCGGATGTTGCCGAAAGGTGGCTCGAAAAGATGGTCGATATTTTTGCCGCCCTGCACTATACCGAAGAACGGCAGGTGACTTTTGCCGTTTTCCAGCTAGAAGAGGCGGCCCGCTCCTGGTGGAATGTCATTCGGCAAAAATGGGAGAGGGAACAAACGCCCAGGACTTGGGTAAATTTTATGAGGGAGTTTAACGCGAAATTCTTCCCTCCTCTGGTTCAGGAAAGGAAGGAAGATGAGTTCATCCGACTCCGCCAAGGAGCTCAATCGGTGGCGGAATACGAGAGCCAGTTCACCCGCCTGTCCAAATTTGCGCCTGAGTTGATTGTGACGGAGCAACGGCGAGTTAGGCGTTTTATCCAGGGCCTAAACGTGGAGATTCAGAAGGACCTCGCAGTGGCTCAAATCAATGCTTTTAGCGAGGCCGTTGAGAAGGCCCAACGGGTAGAGAGTGCCAGATTGCAAGTAAGAAATTTCCAGGCGAAAAAGCGAGGATTTCCTGGAAATAATTCGGGGCAGGGGAATGAGAGTACCCCTTCCAAGTTTGGGCGAGGAATTGGGGAAGAAAGGGTACCGGGAGTGTCACGAGAGAGCCCGTCACGAGGCAGCCAGTTGGGGAGAGGCCAGAGAGGAGGCTCGGCTTCTGCAGCACGCGGACCTTGCGGGTATTGCGGAAAGTCGAATCATTCTGAAGACAATTGCTGGAAGAAAGGAGGCAAATGTCTGCGTTGTGGAAGCGCAGACCACAAGCTTGCTACCTGCCTACTTATGACGCAAGAAGGAAGGGGAGCTCCAACTATGTCAAAGACCAACACGGGACCGGATAAGGGGAATGGAACGAAACCTAAGGTAGCAGCTCGAGTGTATTCACTGGAGCCACAACAGGTCCCCGATTCTCCTGAGATTGAGGAAGGTACGATTACGGTATTTCTGCGGAAACATTAGTAGATCCCGGTGTTACTCATCCATTTGTCAGTCCCAATTCCGATGGACGAAATAGATATCACGCCTACCTGAAAGTAGTAATCCTTTGGGGAAAATCATCGTTCGAGTCTTGGTATGGTTTGTAAGAATCGCAGGGTTTGGGTAGGAGAGAGAATAGTGTTCGCGAAGAAAAAATCATGGGATAGAAAAGGTTACCTGGGAGGTGGAAAAAACAATACCCTGAGCTATTTGTGAACCACGGTGAGAAATTTCGAGGACGAAATTCTTTTAAGGGGGAGAGAGTGTGAGAACCCGTAATTTTCATTTTCTAAGTTTATTATTTTTCATGACTTGTTTTCTGCATTTTCGTGATTCGAAAATTTTTCTAGATAAATTTAAGGAGCAGATATAATTTTTAGATGATTTTTCTAGTATCGAATAGATTTTGAGAAATTAAGAGCAGATACCGGACGTGGGACCCACTAGTGCGAAAAGTCCGGAAAAATTCGGCCAACTAGATTAAGTTTTGGATACTGGAATTATTTTATCGGGTGTTAAGAGATAATTAGAGGAAGCTATTTGGATTGATGTGAGAGGGAACAAAGTGATAGACTTGCATTAAATTGGGTGACAAGTGTCACCATTTGATTGGGTTACCTTTAAGACTACTATTCCATGTCTTACCATTGACCAAATAAATCACAAAATTAACCAAAAATTGCACCATTTTCTCCTCTCAAGTGCCGGCCCTCTCTCTCAAAGGAAGAAAGAAAACCTCTTCAAGTTTTGGCTTCAATCTTGCTTCAATCATCAAAACCAACCATCCAACCTTGATTTTTCTCCATAAAACACCTTCAAGTAGTGGTGGTGAGTTGTTGTGTGAAGTTATTTGGAAGGTTAAGGTGACCCATAGCTCTTTCTCTCTTGTTTTAAAGGTAAGTTGTGAAGAACCACCCTCCTTCTTTAATTGATGCTCAAATCATGCTTAGTGGAAGTAGAAGATGCAAGTTTATGGATTAATTCTTGATTTGTGGTTGAATTGATGACTTTTTATTATTTTTGGGGAATTTTCTGTTTTAATTCAAGCATGATGGTGTGGCTATCTATGATGTATGTAAATGATCTATAATGACTTAAGGAGGTGGGAAAAGTGATTAATTGCAACCAATTTCTGTCTTGGAAGAAAATTGGAAAATCTAGGGTTCTTAAGGGTACATTCTGTCCGAATTTTTAGGTACTAGATAGAGGCCGAATTGGCCTTAGCTCAAAACATGAAAGTTGTAGGTAATGACATTTTAAAGGTGCCTACAAAATTTCAGGTCATTTGGATTAGTGTAGAGTGAGATATGACGAAATTACTGTAGCTGTTCTGCTTTGATCAGAATGCGAAAACTGCGATAGTAATTGGCCATTTTGACTGGAATTGGTTTGGATTTTGGAGTTGGTGTCTTCTAATGAAATATAGCTGGATGTCTTAGCTAACTTATACCTTTGGAATTTCGGCATTTGGACTTGTATAGACTGAGTTATAGTAATTACAGCTTTGTGTGATTTGCAAACCTGTTTTGGGAATTCTGGTATAGTATTTTGCATATTTGACCTAGTTGTGTTAGGAACTGGATTGAGTGATCTTCTACATTGTTGTAGCTCTGTTTCTTGGCTTCGAAATGGTGGGTCTTACACCCCCATCCGATAATTGTAGTGAGAGTTGTACCATTACCGTAAAATGACGTCAAAACTGTATTTTTCCGGGCCAATGCTAGTTACATTTCCGAAATTTCTGGTTTCCTCTATTGTTTGTAAATGTTTATGGAACCTTATTGGGGTCATGTTTGGCCTTGGTTTATGACTCGTTATCGAGTCTCATTGTATTTGTTTGCATGTTTTTAGGGCGTGACGGTGGTGCACAACGTTCTTTTGACTAAAGTGTTTGAAACCACATTGTGCTAGCTTGGTGAGTGTACTACTCACTTATGTGCTATTACATGGCTTTGATCTTTGTACTTGAGATGTTGAATGTTGATTGATCCAAGTGAGAGTGTACTTTATCACTTTCACTTATTGTTTCGCATGTTATTGGAAAGTTACATGAAATGTTATATGAAATGTTATATGAAATGAAATACATGACTTCAAATATTATCCATGAGCTCAACCCCATTGGTTATTGATTGAATCGAGCCGGCGAGGGCTTGGTCGTGCCAATTAATGTGCCTTGGGGCAACATCATAGGGAATCTTGTAGTATGAGAGACTCTTGATTCCGGTTTACTCGAGTAATACCACAATGTAAGTGTTTGGATTTCGGGCCCGGTTGAGGAATGTTAGGAGGAAGGGAATGGAAGTTAAGAGGAGTCTACGGTTGGTTACCTTTCAGACATTGACGGAGAGTCAATGAGACCTGATCAAGAATTCAAACGAGGAAAAGGGCTCTTGAGAGCCACCCGTATCCTTTTATCCTCATTATTAATGTGTGGCTTTATTTATTTTGGTAAATTGGACTATTAAGCTTGATGTATCCATGAACTTGGTTGCTTGAGTTGTATTCTCACTGGGCAATTAGCTCACCCCGTTCCTTTTGTTTTCCTTACAGGAATATGACTCTTTTGGAATGAATTTTGATAAATGGTTGCCGAATGAACTAGATGAATGACTCTTTTGTATTGTATATAAAATGGGACCCTAAATGTATCATTAGGGCCGTTTTCACTTTTGTTTTGGCAAACCATATATGTAGTGACTTTTGTATCACTTTTAAACGTCATTTTGGTTTGTAAAGGCTAAATGTTATGTGGTATATGTAATTCGATGTTTGGTTGGGTTCGGACGAGTCGGTTACTATTCATGGCCGACTCCAGATTTCATTTTCTTTTATTTTTGGTTATTTTGCCCTTTTGCCTTATTTGCGCGCGCTATAAGTTCCGGAATGTGAAAGATCGCTCTATACTGCACCGTTAGTCCTGGCGAGAGTTGGGCAGGCAGTCCGCTAACCTCTTTGGTTCGCCTTAGGGGAAGGTGGGGCTGTCACATGAGGTGAGTTGGATAAACAAGTTCCCTTTTGTTCTAATATTGGTTAATTAGTGGTTGTGGTGGTTAAGTATGTTGTATTGTGGAGTATTTCATGGGTTAAAGGAATTTATGGTGAATTTCTGATTTATTAGGGGATTTTTTGATTTTATATTATAATCATGGATTAGTCTTGAATTGATGGATTGTTATGGTGTTAAATGGACTCTTTATACGTTAATTGCAGTTGTTTGAGGAAAATTTCCGCTTGTGGTGTGAATTTCCGGTTATAGGGTTTTGAATTCGGGGGTTTTCTCATGGATTGGTTATTAGGCTTCTAATTGGCTTGATTGAGAGGTATTGTAGCCCTAATTGGATATGTTTTATCGGTTACGAACTGTATGTGCAATTGTGGTTAATTGCTATATGATTGGGTATTTGATTGTAGGTTGGACAAATAAAGAAAGTAAGGGGAAATGTTGTCCGAACTTTAAGAGTGTCTGATTGCTTTGAGTTTGAATTGAAGGGCTTGGATTTGCTCGAGGAATTGTCTATAATGCAAGAGGATTATGAGCCATGGTGGTGAGTGACCTCAAACTATTTCGAAAGCTATTTATGAACCGTTTCTTGCATTATTTACTCTATTGCATATCATGCGTGCTTGCATGTGAGTTCATGACATGATTTGGCTTCAATGAGTTCTTGGGGATTCTTGTGCTAAACACCAACGTCTCCACCACTTGTTATGTTCATCTGGAGCTCAAAAAGGGGCTCCCTCTCACTGTTCAACGTTAACTGATCTATTTGAGCGTTGGGTGTTTAAGTGCGATGATTTCACTGGGTCACCAGAGCAAAAATACGTACATTTGATCTCGGAATCATAACATCATCGAAATGCATTATTGTGAAATATATTTGATCACTGATTTTACTGGTTACTCACTGAGCTTCTAGCTCACCCCAAAATTTTTTTATTCCCCTCCACAGGTGTGACAACCCTGCCTTACCCTAAGGTGAACCAAAGGGTTCGGCGGACTGCCTGCCCAACTCTCGCCAGGACTAAAGGAACAGATTAGAGCTATCTGTTTCATTCCGAAACTTACAAACGCGCGTAAACAAATTAAAATGGTAAAATAACCCAAAATAAAATAAAATGAAATCCGGAGTCTGCCATGAATAGTAACCGACCCGTCAGAACCCAACCAAATACCAAGCAAACATTCACATCTTGAAACTTAGCATTTACAAGCCCAAAGTGGCATACAAAAGTATTCAAAAGTGGATACATGTCTAGTTTGCCAAATCAAAAGGAAACAGTCCCCAAAAGTACATTTAGGATTTTAATACATGAGCTATACAAAAGATATGTTCAACTAGCTCAATTTGGCAGCCATTTGTCAAATCCAGACCAAAAGTGTTTATTTTCCTGTAAGGAAAACAAAAGGAATAGAAAGGGGTGAGCTTGCGCTCAATGAGGTACCAAACAGATAGCAATAAAATCATGGCATTTCACGTTTAGTAACTCAAGTACACATGCCAGATGTAAAGCAAAGGAACCAATGATTCAAATCAGAAGGATACGGGTGGCTCTCAGGAGCCAAATTTCCAGCGCAGTACTTGATCCAAACTGGTTGACTCTCCGTCAACGTATATAGAACCAACGCGTCCATAGACCCCTCTTTACACCGAATTCCGTCCACCAAACACCCCTTTACCGGGCCCGCTCACCGTAACCGAACAGAAATGGTAATACTCGAGTATACCGGAATCAAGGGTCTCAATACCCAGAGATCCCAAAACAGACTACCGTGGTTCGTTATCTAATCGTCCAGGCCCTTGCCGGCCCGACTCGAATAACTTAGCCACAGGATTTGAGCTCATAGGTCACAGAAAGGTCGTTGGTTACAAGTTTCCAAATGACGTCCGAATACATACAGATACAGATACAGATACAGATATCAGATACAGATACAGATTCAGATTGACACCAAAATTGGCATATGAACAGACAAGAGAACGCGTGTGATAAAGTACACCCTCGTCTCAAACAAATTAAACAGATTGCAGAGCAGAAATCAAGTTAAACAGCAATGGAGGGGAGTGGTACACTCACCGGCTCAACTTCAAAAGTTTTTACTTCAGATTGGCCTTAATCGCCAAGAAACCCTAAAATAACCAAAATAAACCAATTGAAGGTTTCACATCCATAATCGAGTAAACAAAATGCACATGAGTCTCGACTACTAGTCGTATGCCTCGCCAAATAATCACTAATGCAAGGGTACAAAACATAATTTTTGGGAACAAAAAGATAGCATAAAGACCTAGGTTCAACAACCCAAAAGCCCTTTTTATTTCTACCAAAAGGCAAATCCAACTTAAAAGAACCAAACGGCCTAGAAAATCGGGCAGCACTTCCCCTAAATTTCTTACTTTTCCAGCCATTAAGGCCTCATTACTTTCTCGAATCAGTCCCAACATCTCACACAAAATTCACCTCATTTCCAAAAGCCATTCACTAGGCTCAAAGTAAAAGTTAACTAGGAAATGACCGGAATAAAAGTAAGCCTTAAAACATACAGACAAGTACAATGAGACTCGATAACTAAACATAAATCAATGCCAAATATGACCCTAATAGGGTTCCATAAGCATATACAATCATTAGAGAAAACCAGAAAATTCGGAAATGCAATTAGCTTTGGCCCTAAAAAAAATAGTTTTTGACTTCTTTTTGCGGTAATGGCACCAAATGCCCTATGATTATCGGATGAAGGTGTAAGATCCACCATTTCGAAGCTAAAAGATAGGGCTACAACATCACAGAAGGTCACTCAACCCAGTTTTGAGTGCAAACAGGTCAAAAATGCAAGATACTACATCAAAACATAAAACAAATTCACCAAAACGCATTCTAGCGGAAATATCATAACTCAGGCTCTACAAGTCCAAATCCAGAAATTCCAAAACCAGTTGAAAGCTGAGAAACAGGGATAAATTTCATAAGAAGGCCTCAACAACTTATTCGGAAGCAATCCAGACCAAAACAACCAATTACAGAAGCAAATCCCAATTTCGGGTAAAACCAGAACAGCAATAGTAATTTCGAGTTATCTCATTCTACACTACTCTGATTAACCTGAAATTTTGTAGGCGCCTATAAAATATCATTCCCTACAACTTTCATGTTTTGATTTAAGGCCAATTCAGCCTCTATCTATGACCTAAAATTTCGGACAGAATGAAGAACCAAGGAACCCTAATTTTCCAGATTTCTTCCAAAACAGAAATTACTTGCAATCTTCCACTTTTTCCACCTTCTAGAATCATTATATACCAATTCCAATCATCATATATAGCCACACAATCATGTTCACATTAAAACAGAAAAAACCCCAAAAATTACAAAAGTTCATCAATTCAACCAAAAATCACAATATAATCCATAAAGTGGCACCTTATACCACCACTAAGCATCAATTAAGCATCATTAGAGAGAGGAGAGTGGTACTTCATGACTTACCTTTAAAACAAGAGAGAGAGAGCTATGGGTCTGTGACGGCCCCACCTCCCCCTAAGGCGAACCAGAGGGTTCGGCGGGTCGCCTGCCCAGCTCTCGCCGGGACTCAGTCGTTCACTACATTCCTCAAATAAATTACAATATAAATCTCAAATATACATCCAAGTCTCCAATAATTACATGTCATAAGCGAAGCGGAAACAATTCCCAACTATACATAAAATGATTCCAAATCCAAATTGTACAAAATATAGGCCATCCATTCACGTGAATAAGTACTACAAGTCCTTCCTTCGCCTTGAGCCCTGTGGAGGGAAATAAAATATTTTTGGGGTGAGCTAAAAGCTCAGCGAGTAACCAGAAAAATCAGTAATCAAATCGGTTTCACAATAGTTCATTTCAATGATGTCATAAATCAAATGATAAGTCCAGAAACAACTACAACATTTGCAAAACAGTAAATATGGAGTATCAATAATTCAAGAAACATTTACAATGGAAAGCGATAGTAACATTCATGAAAAAGATACGTTCGTTCTCCTGACATTTCCTCCTTCCTTCAAACTTTTGAAAAATGCATTTTCGTTTCTTTTATAAATAAATGCCTCGCTCATTTGGTCATTCATTTCATTAACCAGACTCCACCAACCTCCACCAACCTACAAAGGTAATACTCGAGTATACCAAACGTTCACCCAAATCCCTAATCGCCCGACCGAGACCGTTTCTGGCTCGAGACGACCGGTAACAAGGGGCAATGGCCAGTTCAGCCCAAAAGGCTTACATCATGCGTAACTAGCATTTCAATAATTAAATCCTTGAAAATTGCGCAGTTATTTAGGTCGAGTGCGATAAGGTACACACTCGCCTAGAAAGCTCGTTTTGGAAATCATTCAAAACACTTAACACGTTATCAATCAATAATACAAGTCATGAAGTCAAGAAAATATAGCAAATAAGGAACACTCATATGCAAGCACGCATGATATGCAAGAAAACAGTTCAAAAGTAACTTTGGAAACAGTTTAAAGGTAAATAATGCAGGAAACGGTTCATAAATAATTTCAGAAATAGTTTGAGGTCACTCACTTCAATGGCTCAGAAATCATCCATCATATAACATTGCCTTGCTCAAATCCAAGTCTTAGATCACAAACTCAAAGCAATCAAACCCTTTAAAACTTCGGACAGCACTTCCCCTAAATTTGCTTACTTTCCCAGCCATCATGGCTTCATTATATCTTCAGCCAGTCCCAAAGGTACACACACAACAACAAGTTCATCCAATAGCCATTCAGCAAGCTCCTAGTAATACGAGTACAATTCAAGCTAGGGAAAAGTTCGGAAATGAAAGTTAAGCTCAAAACCAAAAAAACAGGTTTTGACGTCATTTTACGGTTATGGTACCAAAGGCACTACAATTATCGGATGAAGGTACAAGACCCACCGTTTCGAAGCTAAGAGATAGGGCTACAATATTACAGAAGGTCACTCAACCCAGTTTCTAGTGTAACCAGGTCAAAAACACAAGAAACTACACCAGAATCACAAAAACAGCTTCACAGAACGCATTCTAGCGGAAACATCATAACTCAGGCTCTCCAAGTCCAAATCCAGAAATTCCAAAACCAACTGATAGCTAAGAAACAGGGCTAAATTTCATCAGAAGGCCTCAACAACTAATTCGGAAGCAATCCTGACCAAAACAACCAATTACAGGCGCAATTCTTACATTCGGGTAAAACCAGAACAGCAATAGTAATTTCGACTTTTCTCAAGCTACGCTACTCTGATTGACCTGAAATTTTGTAGGCACCTCTAAAATGTCATTACCTACAACTTTCATGTTTTAAGCCAAAGCCAATTCGGCCTCTGACTAGGAGCTAAAAATTCAGACAGAATGCTCCCTCAAGAACCCTAATTTTCTGAAATTTCTTCCAAAACAGAAATTGATTGCAATTGACCACTTTTTCCACCTCATAGAGTCCTTAAACATCATTTCCAATCATCATATATCACCACACAACCATGCTTATATTAAAACAGAAAAATCCCCAAAAATAATAAAACTTCATCACTTCAACCACAAATCAAGAAATAATCCATAATATTGCATCTCATACCACCACCAATCATGAATTGAACATCATTAGAGGAAGGAGAGGGGTCCTTCACAACTCACCTTAGCAATAGAAGAGAGAGAACAACTAGGCACCTTGTTTTTGAGAAATTAAGAGCGTATTTTGAACGTGGGACCCGCTAGTGCGGTAAATGCATTATATTTTTGACAACTTGTAGGAATTTTGTATTGAGTGATATTATTTTACAAGGTGTTAAGATATTTGTCTTGGAGAGACAAGAAGATAATCTCAAGCTTAAAGGGTGACAAGTGTCACCTTGTTATTGAAGGTTGGACTTTGACATTTGACCATCTTACTACCTTTACCAAATAAGTACCAAATTGATCCAAAATTACCTTCATTCTTCATCATCTTGGCTGAGCTTCACAAGGAGAAAATAAAGGAAAGCTTTCATCTTACTTCTTCATTTCTTGCTCCAATCAAACAATTTAACCGATTAAACTTGGATTTCCTCCATAAAACCTCTTAGTTTAGTGGTATTAAGGTTGGTTGTGAAGTGGTTTGGAAGACCAAGGTGCTAAGTTGCTTCCTTTCTTGAGTTGGTAAGGTGAGTAGCTAAGGAACCTCTCTTTTCTTCTCAATCATGTTTAATTAGTGGCTTATGTGAGTTAAAGAGATGGTTTGATGGATTATATCTTGATTTTGGTTGAATTGGTGAAGTTTTATAATTATTGGGGATTTTTCTGTTTTCATATGGATATGATTATGGGGTCATGTATGATGATTGGAAATGATGTTTAAGGACTCTATGAGGTGGAAAAAGTGGTCAATTGCAATCAATTTCTGTTTTGGAAGAAATTTCAGAAAACTAGGTTTTGTGAAGAAACATTCTGCCCGAATTTTTAGCTCCTAGTTAGAGGCCGAATTGGCCTTGGCTTAAAACATGAAAGTTGTATGGAATGACATTTTAGAGGTGCTTACAAAATTTCAGGTCAATCGCAGTAGCGTAGCTTGAGAAAAGTCGAAATTACGCTTGCTGTCCTGGTTTTACCCGAATTTGGGAATTGCTTCTGTAATTGATTGTTTTGGTCAGGAATGCTTCCGAATTGGTTGTTGAGGTCTTCTGATGAATTGAATCCGTGTTTCTTAGCTTTCTGCTGGTTTTGGAATTTCTGGATTTGAACTTGTAGAGCCTGAGTTATGATGTTTCCGCTAGAATGCGTTTTGGTAAATCTGTTTTACGTTTTTGATGTGGTATCTTGCATTTTTGACCTGTTTACACTCAAAACTAGGTTGAGTGACCTTCTGTGATATTGTAGCCCTGTCTCTTAGCTTCGAAACGGTGGGTCTTATACCTTCATCCGACAATCGTAACGCCTTTGGTACCATTACCGTAAAATGACGTCAAAACTGTTTTTTTGGTTTTGAGCTTAACTTTCATTTCCGGACTTTTCCCTAGCTTGACTTGTACTAGTACTACTTGGAGCTTACTGAATGACTATTGGATGAACTTGTTGTTGTGTGTGTACCTTTGGGACTGGCTGAGGAAATAATGAAGCCATGATGGCTGGAAAAGTTAGCAAATTCAGGGGAAGTGCTGTCCGAACTTTGAAGGGACTTGTTTGCATTGAGTTTGTGATATAAGACTTGGATTTGAGCAAGGCAATATTATATGATGGATGATTTCTGAGCCATGGAGGTGAGTGACCCTAAACTGTTTCCAAAGTTACTTATGAACCGTTTCTTGCACTATTTACTTGATTGCATATCATGAGTGCTTGCATGTGGCCCATGACATGTTTTGGCTTAAATGAGTACTTAGAATTCGTGTGCTGAACACCAACGTCTCCACCTCTGTGTACTGTTCATCTGGAGCAAATGGCTCCCCCTCTGACTGTTTACTGTTAAATGTTTGTTTGGAGCGTTGGGTGTTTAAGTACAACGATTTCACTGGCTCACGAGAGCAATAAATGTACATTTGATCTTAGAATCATGACATCACTGAAATGAACGACTGTGAAACTGATTTGCTTACCGATTTTATTGGTTACTCGCTGAGCTTTTAGCTCACCCCCAAAATGTTTTATTCCCCTCCACAGGGCTCGAGACGAAGGAAGTGCTTGTAGCACGTATTCATGTGACCGGATGGATTATCTCATATATGGTTTGAGTTTTGGATTTCATCTTGTGTAATAGTTGTTATTAGGGATTGTATGAACGTTTGGACTTAAGTGGGTTCGTGATATGTAATTCTTGGAGAATTTGATGCATATTTGATTTTTATATTGTAATTTAATTGAGGACTGTAGTGAACGACTGAGTCCCGGCGAGAGCTGGGCAGGCGACCCGCCGAACCCTTTGGTACGCCCTAGGGGGAGGTGGGGCCGTCACAGAAACAATTCCCAACTATACATAAAATGATTCCAAATCCAAATTGTACAAAATATAGGCCATCTATTCACGTGAATAAGTACTACAAGTCCTTCCTTCGCCTTGAGCCCTGTGGAGGGGAATAAAATATTTTTGGGGTGAGCTAAAAGCTCAGCGAGTAACCAGAAAAATCAGTAATCAAATCGGTTTCACAATAGTTCATTTCAATGATGTCATAAATCAAATGATAAGTCCAGAAACAACTACAACATTTGCAAAACAGTAAATATGGAGTATCAATAATTCAAGAAACATTTACAATGGAAAGCGATAGTAACATTCATGAAAAAGATACGTTCGTTCTCCTGACATTTCCTCCTTCCTTCAAACTTTTGAAAAATGCATTTTCGTTTCTTTTATAAATAAATGCCTCGCTCATTTGGTCATTCATTTCATTCACCAGACTCCACCAACCTACACCAACCTACAAAGGTAATACTCGAGTATACCAAACGTTCACCCAAGTCCCTAATCGCCCGACCGAGACCGTTTCTGACTTGAGACGACCGGTAACAAGGGGCAATGGCCAGTTCAGCCCAAAAGGCTTACATCATGCGCAACTAGCATTTCAATAATTAAATCCTTGAAAATTACACAATTATTTAGGTCGAGTGCGATAAGGTACACACTCGCCTAGAAAGCTCGTTTTGGAAATCATTCAAAACACTTAACACGTTATCAATCAATAATACAAGTCATGAAGTCAAGAAAATATAGCAAATAAGGAACACTCATATGCAAGCACGCATGATATGCAAGAAAACAGTTCAAAAGTAACTTTGGAAACAGTTTAAAGGTAAATAATGCAGGAAACGGTTCATAAATAACTTCAGAAATAGTTTGAGGTCACTCACTTCCATGGCTCAGAAATCATCCATCATATAACATTGCCTTGCTCAAATCCAAGTCTTAGATCACAAACTCAAAGCAATCAAACCCTTTAAAACTTCGGACAGCACTTCCCCTAAATTTGCTTACTTTTCCAGCCATCATGGCTTCATTATATCTTCAGCCAGTCCCAAAGGTACACACACAACAACAAGTTCATCCAATAGCCATTCAGCAAGCTCCTAGTAATACGAGTACAATTCAAGCTAGGGAAAAGTTCGGAAATGAAAGTTAAGCTCAAAACTAGAAAAACAGGTTTTGACGTCATTTTGCGGTAATGGTACCTAAGGCACTACAATTATCGGATGAAGGTGCAAGACCCACCGTTTCGAAGCTAAGAGATAGGGATACAATATTACAGAAGGTCACTCAACCCAGTTTCGAGTGTAACCAGGTCAAAAACACAAGAAACTACACCAGAATCACAAAAATAGCTTCACAGAACGCATTCTAGAGGAAACATCATAACTCAGGCTCTCCAAGTCCAAATCCAGAAATTCGAAAACCAACTGATAGCTAAGAAATAGGGCTAAATTTCATCAGAAGGCCTCAACAACTAATTCGGAAGCAATCCTGACCAAAACAACCAATTACAGGCGCAATTCTTACATTCGGGTAAAACCAGAACACCAATAGTAATTTCGACTTTTCTCAAGCTACGCTACTCCGATTGACCTGAAATTTTGTAGGCACCTCTAAAATGTCATTCCCTACAACTTTAATGATTTAAGCCAAAGCCAATTCGGCCTCTGACTAGGAGCTAAAAATTCAGACAGAATGCTCCCTCAAGAACCCTAATTTTCTGAAATTTCTTCCAAAACAGAAATTGATTGCAATTGACCACTTTTTCCACCTCATAGAGTCCTTAAACATCATTTCCAATCATCATATATCACCACACAACCATGCTTATATTAAAACAGAAAAATCCCCAAAAATAATAAAACTTCATCACTTCAACCACAAATCAAGAAATAATCCATAATATTGCATCTCATACCACCACCAATCATGAATTGAACATCATTAGAGGAAGGAGAGGGGTCCTTCACAACTCACCTTAGCAATAGAAGAGAGAGAACAACTAGGCACCTTAACCTTCCAAATAACTCCACCAAACAACTCACAAACACTAATAGAAGAAGTTTTATGGAACAAATGCAAGATTAAACGGTTGATTTGAGAGATTGAGCAAGATTGGAGACCAAAATTGTGGAGAGTTTTCTTCCTTTCTTTGAGCAAGAAAGTCGGCCAAGAGAGCTTGAAATAAGAGCTTATTTTGGTCAATTTTAGATATTTATTTGGTAAAGGTAAAGGTAAAGTCAAATGGTCAAAGTCAAGAGTAAATTAGATGGTGACACTTGTCACCTTTAGGTTTAAAACTTATCTTTTTGTCTCTCCAATACAAATATCTTAACACCTTGTAAAATAATATCACTTAATACAAAATTCTAACAAGTTGTCAAAAATATAATGCATTTACCGCACTTGCGCGTCCCACGTTCAAAACGCACTTCAAAATTAACGTGGACTAACTTGGATCAAGAAAATGATTTGGAAACTATATTTCCTTATAGAAATGTATAAAACATTAATATATTGAAAAAAACAAACTTAGAGACAAGAAAACAAAATAATGTCGAGAAACTATATAAAAATTTTCGGTTTCTCATACTCCTAGTTTTCGGGGCGTCACAGGGTCACCTTAACCTTCCAAATAACTTCACCAATCACCTCAAAATCACTAAGTGGAGAGGTTTTATGGAGTGATTTGAAATTGTATCGGTTTAATTTGAAGATTGGAGCAAGATTATGAGGTAGGAAGTTGGAGGATTTTGTTCTTCTCTTGAGCAAGAGGTTCGGCCACAAGCTTGTAAGAAATGGAAGATATTTGGTCAATTTTTGGTTTTATTTAATAATTGGTAAAAGGTTGAATAGTAAGTCAAAACAAGATTTAATCATATGGTGACACATGTCACCTTCATTAATTGTATACCTAACTTTTTGTCTCTCTCACACCAATCCACTTGGCAACCTCTAAATATCTCATAACACCCGATAAATTAAACCCAATATCCAAAATTCAACCGAACTGGCCGAATTTTTCCGACCTTTTCGCACTAGTGGGTCCCACGTCCGGTATACACTCTTAATTTCTCAAAAACTATTCGATACTAGAAAAATCATCTAAAAACTCTATTTACTCATAAAAATTATTTTCACAATTTTTCAAATCAATAAAATGTGGAAAAACGTGCAATTAAAAGAAAAATAAAACTTAGTACTTTAAACAAAATTACGGGCTCTCACACTCTCTCCTCCTTAAGGAAATTTCGTCCTCGAAATTTTACCTTCAAAATTTAAAGTAACCAATGGCTTGTACCTTCTTCGTCTTCAGAGTCAGTAGAAACGAGGTTCTTCATTTTAGTCCCTTCTCCACTTGACGGTCCAGGGTCGGTCTTGGTTGGCTGCTGGTTCCTTTCCTTTCGTGCAATAAACCCCGGGCAATTAACAATCAGATGCTCGGCGCTTCCACAGCGCAGACATCTCCTTCCCTTTTTCCAACAATCCACTTCAATATGATTGGATTTTCTACAATAACCACAAATTGTCACACCACCAGCTCCACGGCCCTTCTTAGCAAATGATCTACCAGCTTTACCCTTTTTCTTTACATGGAAGATCTTCAGTTGTGGCCTTACAATTCCTGTCTTTTGAGCTTCCTCTGGAACCGCCATAGAAGTATTGCTTTGTGCCATTGCTACGGTCTCCTTGGAAATCTCTTCGTATTTCCTCTTTAACTCCATATTTTGGTGTAAGAGCTCAAGTTTCTCCGAATACTCTTGCTTCCATCGCCTTTCCCAGTATTCGGTCAACCTTCTTTGAACCTCTATTTCGTCTCGGAGAATCGCAATTTCCTGATACGGATCAACCCAATGTGTCATCTTATAGAGTTGCTGGTACTCGGATGCTAGCCTGTCGGGCAAAACAATGGGTCATAATACATTCCTAAGTACAAGTGGCACTCTCGGTCCTTGTCCAGCTATTGTTTCCCTTTTCTTCTCTTGATTCTTGGCCTCGCTTAGTTCCACGGCCACGACCACGTCCAAAACTGCATCTTCCTTACATATATTTATTTTTTTTCCCGCTCCTTTTTCCCCCCAAGGTAATTCAGTGAATAAATATAGTAAAGTGACAAAAGTAATCGAATTCTAGCACACCAATTACACCAAAGACATATACACGTATAACACACCATGTATCAAGATGGTAGACAATCCAATACACCAATACATGTCAAATTAGACAAATAATCATATGCACAAATACTCAAACCAATGTCATGTCATAACGGTATAAGAGCAAATCAAAAGTAAAGGCGATATCATCCCGGTCGCAGTCAAATAATCCCGTCTGGTCTCTCACGTCACTTATCAACCAACCTAGTTATCCCTTGATCTCCTGTCTCATTCTAGCCAAATAAAACTTGTTCATGTTCCCAAAATGCTAATCTCACATACTTAACACTGCCTCAACTCTGGAGTACTCAAGCACAAGAATCCGAAATAAGATAATTCACCTCTCGAGCTGGCCAGTCCCAAAAGTAAACCATCTACAATCGAAATACCTACCAGACGTACCTATCTATGGTCCTCAAATACCACAGGAAAATTTAAAGCCTATAACATTCACAATTCAGAGCTTAGGCTCGAACAAGCACTTAATCCCTCATACCTATCCACCACTTAGTCCAGACTCACTCCGCCCAGAGACCACGCGAAACAGGCTCTGATACCACCTATGACAGCCCTGCCTTACCCTAAGGCGAACCAAAGGGTTCGGCGGACCGCCTGCCCAGCTCTCGCCAGGATTAACGGAGCAGATTAGAGCTATCTGTTTCATTCCGGAACTTACAAACGCGCGTAAACAAATCAAAATAGTAAAATAACCCAAAATAAAATAAAATGAAATCCGGAGTCGGCCATAAATAGTAACCGACCCGTCAGAACCCAACCAAATACCAAGCAAACATTCACATCTTGAAACTTAGCATTTACAAGCCCAAAGTGGCATACAAAAGTATTCAAAAGTGGATACATGTATAGTTTGCCAAATCAAAAGGAAACAGTCCCCAAAAGTACATTTAGGATTTTAATACAAGAGCTATACAAAAGATATGTTCAACTAGCTCAATTTGGCAGCCATTTGTCAAATCCAGACCAAAAGTGTTTATTTTCCTGTAAGGAATAGAAAGGGGTGAGCTTGCGCTCAATGAGGTACCAAACAGATAGCAATAAAATCATGGCATTTCACGTTTAGTAACTCAAGTACACATGCCAGATGTAAAGCAAAGGAACCAATGATTCAAATCAGAAGGATACGGGTGGCTCTCAGGAGCCAAATTTCCAGCGCAGTACTTGATCCAAACCGGTTGACTCTCCGTCAACGTATATAGAACCAACGCGTCCGTAGACCCCTCTTTACACCGAATTCCGTCCACCAAACACCCCTTTACCGGGCCCGCTCACCGTAACCGAACAGAAATGGTAATACTCGAGTATACCAGAATCAAGGGTCTCAATACCCAGAGATCCCAAAACAGACTACCGTGGTTCGTTATCTAATCGTCCAGGCCCTTGCCGGCCCGACTCGAATAACTTAGCCACAGGATTTGAGCTCATAGGTCACAGAAAGGTCGTTGGTTACAAGTTTCCAAATGACGTCCGAACAGATACAGATACAGATATCAGATACAGATACAGATTCAGATTGACACCAAAATTGGCATATGAACAGACAAGAGAACGAGTGTGATAAAGTACACCCTCGTCTCAAACAAATTAAATAGATTGCAGAGCAGAAATCAAGTTAAACAGCAATGGAGGGGAGTGGTACACTCACCGGCTCAACTTCAAAAGTTTTTACTTCAGATTGGCCTTAATCGCCAAGAAACCCTAAAATAACCAAAATAAACCAATTGAAAGTTTCACATCCATAATCGAGTAAACAACATGCACATGAGGCTCGACTACTAGTCGTATGCCTCGCCAAATAATCACTAATGCAAGGGTACAAAACATAATTTTTGGGAACAAAAAGATAGCATAAAGACCTAGGTTCAACAACCCAAAAGCCCTTTTTATTTCTACCAAAAGGCAAATCCAACTTAAAAGAACCAAACGGCCTAGAAAATCGGGCAGCACTTCCCCTAAATTTCTTAATTTTCCAGCCATTAAGGCCTCATTACTTCCTCGAATCAGTCCCAACATCTCACACAAAAATCACCTCATTTCCAAAAGCCATTCACTAGGCTCAAAGTAAAAGTTAACTAGGAAATGACAGGAATAAAAGTAAGCCTTAAAACATACAAACAAGTACAATGAGACTTGATAGCTAATCAAAAATCAATGCCAAATATGAGCCTAATAGGGTTCCATAAGCATATACAATCATTAGAGAAAACCAGAAAATTCGGAAATGCAATTAGCTTTGGCCCTAAAAAAACAGTTTTTGACTTCTTTTTGCGGTAATGGCACCAAATGCCCTATGATTATCGGATGAAGGTGTAAGACTCACCATTTGGAAGCTAAAAGACAGGGCTACAACATCACAGAAGGTCACTCAACCCAGTTTTGAGTGCAAACAGGTCAAAACTGCAAGATACTACATCAAAATGTAAAACAAATTCACCAAAACGCATTCTAGCGGAAATATCATAACTCAGGCTCTACAAGTCCAAATCCAGAAATTCCAAAACCAGTTGAAATCTAAGAAACAGGGCTAAATTTCATCAGAAGGCCTCAACAACTTATTCGGAAGCAATCCAGACCAAAACAACCAATTACAGAAGCAAATCCCAATTTCGGGTAAAACCAGAACAGCAATAGTAATTTCGACTTACCTCATTCTACACTACTCCGATTGACCTGAAATTTTGTAGGCACCTATAAAATATCATTCCCTACAACTTTCATGTTTTGAGCTAAGGCCAATTCGGTCTCTATCTATGACCTAAAATTTCGGACAGAATGAAGAACCAAGGAACCCTAATTTTCCAGATTTCTTCCAAAACAGAAATTACTTGCAATCTTCCACTTTTTCCACCTTCTAGAATCATTATATACCAATTCCAATCATCATATATAGCCACACAATCATGTTCATATTAAAACAGAAAAAACCCCAAAAATTACAAAAGTTCATCAATTCAACCAAAAATCACAATATAATCCATAAAGTGGCACCTTATACCACCACTAAGCATCAATTAAGCATCATTAGAGAGAGGAGAGTGGTACTTCATGACTTACCTTTAAAACAAGAGAGAGAGAGCTATGGGTCACCTTAACCTTCCAAATAACTTCACCAATCACCTCAAAATCACTAAGTGGAGAGGTTTTATGGAGTGATTTGAAATTGTATCGGTTTAATTTGAAGATTGGAGCAAGATTATGAGGTAGGAAGTTGGGGGATTTTGTTCTTCTCTTGAGCAAGAGGTTCGGCCACAAGCTTGTAAGAAATGGAAGATATTTGGTCAATTTTTGGTTTTATTTAATAATTGGTAAAAGGTTGAATAGTAAGTCAAAACAAGATTTAATCATATGGTGACACATGTCACCTTCATTAATTGTATACCTAACTTTTTTGTCTCTCTCACACCTATCCACTTGGCAACCTCTAAATATCTTATAACACCCGGTAAATTAAACCCAGTATCCAAAACTCAACTGAACTGGCCGAATTTTTCCGAACTTTTCGCACTAGTGGGTCCCACGTCCGGTATACGCTCTTAATTTCTCAAAAACTATTCGATACTAGAAAAATCATCTAAAAACTCTATTTACTCATAAAAATTATTTTCACAATTTTTCAAATCAATAAAATGTGGAAAAACGTGCAATTAAAAGAAAAATAAAACTTAGTACTTTAAACAAAATTACGGGCTCTCACAACAGGGCTCGAGGCGAAGAAAGTGCTTGTAGTACTTATTCATGTGGTTGTGTAACAGCCCCACCTTCCCCTAAGGCGAACCAAAGGAGTTAGCGGACTGCCTGTCCAGCTCTCGCTAGGACTAACGGATCAGTTTACGTCGATCTAATACGTTCTGGAACTTACCAATGCACGCAACCAAGTCAAAATCACAAAATAAAAAAATGAAAAAATCGAAGCCGATGATGAACAGTACCGGCCACGTCAGAATCCGGATACTAGGCCGAGAGTAGCCAAAATTTTCCTTTGCCGTTTGAAATATGAGTTAATCCGAAATCCAACCAAATATCAACCAAACATATATACATTGGAATGTAACATTTACAAGCCAAAACGGCATATCAAAACGATTCATCATGGATATACAGGTTCGGTTTGCCAATCAAAAGAAAATGAACCCAATACACATTAGGGTTTCATTCAAAGAGCTATTCAAAAGACATTTACATGAGCTCAACTTGACAACCAACAAGTATAACCTTTCCAAAAGTGGTCATTTTCCTGTAAGGAAAACAAATGGAACGGAATGAGCTTAAGCCCAGTGAGTTACTACCACATAAGCAACAAAGAGCATATAGCATAACTTTTCATTTCAAGTACACAATTAAAGAATAAAACAAGTCGGTAAAAGGATACGGACGGCTCTCAAGAGCCCATTTCCACGCTTACATTATTGATCCAATCTCATTGACTCTCCGTCAACGTTTAAGAGTACCAACCGTAGAACCCACTTCACTCCCATCCCTTCCACCAAACATACCCCAACCGGGCCCGCACTCCAATCAGTAGCTTTTGGTAATACTCGAGTATACCGGAATCAAGAGTCTCATTACTACAAGATTCCCCAGTACAGTCCCCATGGCATGTCAATTTTCACGACCAAGCCCTCGCCGGCTCGATTCAGTTGACTACCAACGGAGTTGAGCTCAGTAGTACAGTAAGGCCGTTGGATACTCGTCCAAACGACACCAAATCAGTTTTTCATGAAGTAAATTCAATATCTCATATAGCAAGTGCAGTATATTAGTGAAGCGGTAAACAGTCATTAACGGTATCACAAGGGGTGAGGGCGGTCAAGTACACCCTCACCTCAATCAATTCCAATAGCCAAATAAGCCTTCAAGGCATCAAATTCACATATAACAAAGCCACATTGTAACATTTAAGTGAGTAGTATACTCACTTATCAATTAAGTGTTGTTTCATGCACTTCCGTTAAGAGAATGTCGTGAACCACTGTCACGCCCTAGAACACGTAAACAAGTACAATGAGACTCGATAACGAGTCATAAAGCAATGCCAATCACAACCCCAATAGGGTTTCATATGCATATACAGGTATCATAGGTAACCAAAAAATCCAGAAATGCAATTAACTTTGGCCCTGAAAAAAAAATAGTTTTTGTCCTTATTTTGCGGTAATGGTACCAATTTCACTACGATTATCGGATGAGGGTGCAAGACCCACCATCTCGAAGCTAAAAGACAGGGCTACAACATTACAGAAGGTCACTCAACCCAGTTTTGAGTGCAAATAGGTAAAAAATGCAAGATACTATATCAAAAACGTAAAACAGATTCACCAAAACGCATTCTAGCGGAAACATCATAACTCAGGCTCTACAAGTCCAAATCCAGAAATTCCAAAACCAGCTGAAAGCTAAGAAACAGGGCTACAATAATGTAGAAGATCACTCAGTTCAATTCCTAGCATAACCAGGTCAAATATGCGAGATACTAAACCAGAACCACAATAACGGGTTCACAAACTACATTCTGCCGTAATCAGTACAACTCAGTCTATACAGGTCCAAATTCAGAAATTCCAAAGGCATATGGTAGCTAGGACATCAAGGTACATTTCATCAGAAGACCTCAAAGGCCAAATCGTGCATTTTCAGGGTCGAAAATGGAAGACTACACGAAAACAGAAATCTGGGCGCGAAACAGGTTTCGAAAACAGTCAAGGGTATTTCGGTCATTTCACAAGCTACAATGGTTGGATCAAGTTGAAAATTTACAGGCAACTAGTTTATAGCCTTGGCTACAACTTTTATGTTTTGGCCAAAATATAATTCGGTGAGGATCAGGGTGAAAAGTCACGGTCAAATTGAGTGAAAAGGCAACCCTGTTCGCAGCACCCCTTCCTGGACCAGTCTCGGTATTTCCGACTTATCTCAGGCTACTGAGCTCAGATTGGGCTGAAATTTACAGGCACCTCACACACATCAATATCTACAACTTTCATGTTTTGAGCAAAGGCCAATTCGGCCTCTAACCATAAGATACAAAACCGGACAGAATTGGGGATATAAAACCCTAACTTTCTCAAATTCCTTCCAAACCAGAAATTGGTTACAATTATCTATCATTTACACCTGCTAGAGTCATTCTAGGCCATTGCCAATCATCATACAAGGCTACAACATCATGATCATATTAAACCAGAAAAATCATCAATAAATTAAAAACTTCACCAATTCATCTCAAACCAAGAAATAAACCACAAATTTCAGCACTTTAGCTACCACTAAGCACAACTTAAGCTTCATTAAGTGTAGGAGGAAGTTCAATCACCACTCACCTAGTAAACAAGAGAGGAAGAGTTGTTGGACACCTTAGCTTCTCCAAACACTTCACCAAACCACTAAACAACACCAAATGGAGAGATTTTATGGAGTAGAAACAAGTTTAGATGGTTGAGTTATTGGATTGGAGCAAGAAGAAATCAAGAAGTTGAAGAGGTTTTCTTCCTTTCTCCCTTAAGGTTGGCCGGCCACAATGGTGAAAGAAAAGAGTGAATTTTGGTTAATTTTTGAGATATTTAACCAATTAGTCAAAAAGAGTCAAAAAGGTGAATAGTTGTCACCAAGTCTCCACCTCTCACAAGGTGACACTTGTCATTTCCATAAATGCATGCCAATCCTTTTGTTTCCTCTGACATCAATCACTTCACATCCTCTACTTATCTCTTAACACCTGATAAATTTCAACCAGTATCCGAAATTTAACCTAATTGGCCGAATTTTTTCGAACTTTTCGCGCTAGTGGGTCCCACGTCCATAATAGATTCTTAATTTTTCAAAAACTCTCCAATACTAGAAAAATCATCTAAAAACTATAATTACTCATAAAATTCACCAGGAGAATTTTCCTAAGCCAGAAAATGCAGAAAACATGCCATTAAAGGAAATAAACCCTAGGAAAATTATTAGGGGATTTACGGGTTCTCACAGGTTGGATGGAGTATCTCATGTATAGTTTGAATCCGGACTCCTTTTGTGTAATAGTTGGGCTAGTGTGACTATATGGAATTGAAGTGGATGTTTGTGTACGTAATTCTTGGGGAAACTTGTGATATGTAATTCATGGGGAATTTGATGTAATATTTGAGATTTATCTTGTAATTCATTGAGGACTGTAGTGAACGACTGAGTCCCAGCGAGAGTTGGGCAGGCAGTCTGCCGAACCCTTTGGTTTGCCTTAGGGGAAGGTGGGACTGTCACAGTTGGTATCAGAGCTTAGGCTTCAGATCCCTGTAATGTATCCTAGGCTTAAAGTTTAGGATGCCAGACTGTGGGTTTGGTTTGAAATATCAGTGATTTCTTGTAGGATGGAAAATCGGACAAGTAGGTGTGGTTTAACCCTTAGTGCTTGTTTGGAATGTTTGAGTGACTCTTGCGAGATGTCTTGATTTGATTAGTACAAGATGGAATGTCGAGGACGACATTCTCTTAAGGGGGGGAGATTGTGACACCCCAAAAGCAGGAAGGTTTTCATTTATATATAAGTCTTTGTTGGACGAGCGGACGAGCGAAAAGGGGCCAAATCCGGCCGAAAATCCAGCCAGTTTCTGGCTGGATACCTGGCCAGATTGCCTTGGCGTTTTGAAAAAAAAATGTTTCCTTAGAAGGGACCTGGGTGAACGTTTGGTATACTCGAGTATTACCTTGTAGGTTGGTGGAGGTTGGTGGAGCCTGGTGAATGAATGAATGAACAAATGAATGAATGAGGGTTTTACTTATATACAAATGCAATTTCAAATGATTGAAGGTATAAGGGAACGAAAGGAGAATGAATGAACGAATGAATGAACGAATGGCTCCTTGTGAGCACGTATCCTTTTAATGAAGGTGTTTATCGCTTTCTTTTGCATTTGAATTATTGGTAACATGTAATGAATGCATTGAACTTCTTGTTGCCTATGTGTTCGGAACCTCACTGAGCTTATAGCTCACCCCTTTAGTTTGTTTTCCTTAACAGGGGAAGGCGAGCAAGGACGAGAGCCGGTATAGACTAGCTGGGTCTAGCTCTTGGTTTTCTTTTGTCATGGTTCTCGCCCTAGTGCTTGGCACGGGCTGGTTGTATGGTGATTTGAGAACCTCTATATATTTGACGGTTGTACTTCTTCTTGAGATATTATTGTATATACGTTTTGTTTTAAGTTGGATCGTGGTTAGATATTCTTATGGTTGCTTGAAGTGATCGACTGAGTCCCGGCGAGAGCTAGGCAGGCAGTCCGCCGAACCCTTTGGTTCGCCTTAGGGGAAAGTGGGGCTGTCACAGTTGGTATCAGAGTCTGCTTCGCGTGGTCTCTGCGCGGAGTGAGCCTGGACTGAGTGGTGAATAGGTATGAAGGACTAAGTGCTCGTTCGAGCATAACCTATGAGTTGTGAACGTTATTGGCCTTAAATTTTCTTGTGGAATCTGAGGACCATAGATAGGTACGTCTGGGAGGAATTCCTGTCGCGCCCCACATTTTGATGTTTGTGTGTGGAAGTTGTGTGATATGTATGTGAACGTGTGTGAAAGTGAAAATAAAAGGCCGTGGGATTGTAAAATGCGACGGTTTGGCCAAATAAAGTTCAAAAAGGGTTTTTTGGATGAAAAATGGAGTCGCCACTTGGTATAGAGTTAGGGTGTACCAAGTCACCCAAAAATAATTTTTGTTTTTTTGAATGAAAAAGTAAATAAAACCCTTTTTAAAATTTTTAGGTCTACGTAACCAAAAAAAGGGATCGGGGGTCACATTTGGTAAGGGAGAAGGCAAAGGCGGAGCCTAAGGCACTCCCTTACCCTAGCCAAAGCTAGTTGCGTGACTTAGCCCCACATTTTCTACTTTTCTACCCAAGGTATGCATCGCGTGTTGGATATGACTATATGAATACAAAAACCTAGACCTAGGGGGACATGGGGGAAATTTCTCTTCAAAGGTTGAGTGGTGCCAATCACATTAATTGTGAAGCCCAATAATGATCCTTTGGACAGGTCACACATAATTCTAAATGACGTAAAAATGAGTGGAATGCATGCCATGTGAAAATGTGAGTTTGTGTGAAGTGAGAAAAGTAATAAAAATAATAGGATGTAAGTGGAGTTGTGTAAATGTATTTACAAGGTAAAGTGAGTAAAGAAATAATGTGAAAATGTATGTGAGATAACATAAAGTGCATGTGTGCGTGTGATATTATAAAGTGTAAGTAATTGAATGAAAACGTGCAAAAGTAGTGTGAAGTGAGAATGTGGAAAAAGGGATAGAATATAAAGTAGAAGTGCATGTGATAGTGAATGAGTAAAATGCATGAATCCTATAGGAATGCATCAAGACGGGAACGGGGAGTCCTAACTTTGTGACTTTAATTTTCCCTTGGATTAGAAGGGAGAACTAGCGTGCTAAGGCTATTTTGTAGCCAAACTCGCTCGTTTCCCTTATCGAAAGGGGACTCTCAAGCAAATGTATCCTATAACTAGCATGAGGTGCAGAAATCCTAAAATGAGGGGAAAAGAGGTTCGAGGAGCATGCCAAATGATAAAAAAACTAAGAAAAATGCATGAAATGAAGTGAAACATGCAAGCATGGACTCACGGTAGGAGATGGCCTATTGGGTCTAGTGTTGGACTAGCCCTTTCTATGAATTCCTAACGGAATAATGAGCCACAACTAGCATTGGACTAGTGTGGAGACGTACATTCATCCATCACATTCATCTACGATTATAGAAAGCAAGTAGACATGCCAAACACTCATAAACACATAGCACATAACACTTAGCATGCTTGACTAGATGCAAGAACCTAATAAAGCAAGTAACACATAACACATAGGCATGCAACCAAACTAATGAACCTATTACATTTGCTAGCTAGGCACACGTCTTCAGTAGGTCTTCATCAAGTGCTTTCCAAGCCCTATCTATTACAAGCCAAGAGGTATACACATACCCCATAAAGAATAACTTAAATAAAAAGCAAAAGTAAATGAAGTAAAGGAACTAGAGAAAGGTAAGGAAAGCAAATTAGACATGCAATTCACACTTAGCACGTTAGATCACGTAGGAGAGACAAAAAAGATAAAAGAAGTTATACCTCCCTTGGAATGGTGTCCAAATGAAAGGAAAAGGGCTTCAAAACAATAAGAAGGTCAAGGTACCTCTTTAATTGAGAAAAACTAAAAGAAAAATGCAAATACAAAGCTCACACGACCCTAAAGCCACTAAAACCATGAATTAATTGCAATGGAAACAAGACATAGTAGTTAATTGAAGCAAACAAACAATGAAGTCATAAAATTAAAATTACCAAGGATCAAATTGAGGACTTTAACTAAGCACTCAAGCCTAATTAAACGTTTTTAAGAACTCCAAAGATCCAAAAGCAAAGACAATGTCAAGTAATGATTGAAATGCAACTACTTTAGGACCCGATTGCAAGAATTTGGAATGTAATTAGGCCATGATGCATTGCTGCAAAAAGTCATAGGGACCCAATTGATTAGTTTTCTCAATTTTGCGGGTCATAATAGCATAAGGTGAACTTGAGGGGTGAAAAGGCAATTTTGAAAAACCATTTACATGCATGCTAACATAGAAAACAAAATTTTCTGCAACTACAAAAACTGCGGCCTTTCCTCAAGCTTACGGCAATTTTCCAGTAACTCTATCCAATTCATCATGCAAAACAAGTTTATTCAACACCAAGATCCGACCTATCCCTCATCCACTAAACATGCAGCTTTATTACATGATTGAATCAAGAAAAGGAGCTGATCATCCGGGAAGAAAAACAAACAGCAAAAGAAAGAAGAAGAAAAAAAATGCAGCAAGGTGTTCGGAAGTTTGGCACATTACAAAACCAGCCTTCAAGCACATCCAAACCCAAACACAAAACGTAAGGACTTGAAACAGAGGTAGAGGAGAAATCAAACAGGCTCTTGAACTCAAAACAGCAAAAGTGATCTAGACAACAATGCTAATCTTTGAAAAACAAGAGTTTCTGCAACTAAACAGCTGCAATATCTCCCATTTTTATCATGCAACCAATTCAATATGAAACTAGAAAATGACACCTATCCATCCTCGGCTAAGAAATGGCTTCATGGCAAGATTTGAAACAGAGAAAAAGAGCTAACCATCAGGAACACAACACAGAAATAGAATGGAGAAGAAAAGTGCCGCAAGAATCTGCAATTCTTCCAAGCCGCAGTCTTTCTTTCCATTTCATCATGCAAACCAGATTTTCAATTCAAATACACAATTTTAATCAAATATTTTTTAGCCCAACATCATAATTCTAAACTAAACAACAAACTACCTAATGATCACAATCCAAATGGCTAGAAAACTTGAGAAGATGTTATACAAAAATCTGGAAAAAAAATGCAGAAAAAGAAGAACAAAAACTGCTATAACTTTTTATCATTTCAACAACTCAGTCTGAAAATCAGAAATTTGGCTTGGGCATGCAATGTAAAGTATGAACTGAGCAACAAATCCCAGATTTCAGTCCAAGCAAAAGGTTCCAACCACAACTAAGACAAAAGTTGCAGCATCCAAACCAAACCAGACAATAGAAAAAATGAAACAAATGGCTTTTCTACATGATTGTATTCGACCATTCGAGTGGGCAGGCCATGCAAATATCCTTGCTTTTCAAAGCTAGAGACTTGCTATTGAACTTCAATCTATGAACAAAACACCAAATGGGCCTCAAACCTTTCCCATCGAACATGCAAAGTAACGGCAGACATAAAAGACAACAGCTTTGAAGCTAAAGGCAAGAGCAAGACAACATGGAACTCAAAGATTTGAACTTGTAAAATTCCAATCACGCATATACATGTTTGGAAAGCTTAAGGAATCAGCACTTAAAATTCAAGGTTTAGAGGGAAGAGTGACTTACAGTGATGATGCTTTCCTCGGTGAAGGCAGTAACGGGCGTGAGGATGAAAAGCTCTGGTGACTTTTCTTTTTGAGGAGCACCCGACCAGATTTTTCTCCCTTTGTTTTTTCCAGTCGTCAGCCCTTCTTTGCTTTGTTCTTTCGCTCTCTGTTTCTGCCTTCCCTCTGTCAATCTCTTTTCCCTTTCAACCAGAAAAACTCTCGCTTCCTCTCAACTCTCTCCTGTCCAGCCCGTAGGTTTGTTTTCTCCCGTCAGTTTATTTTTAGCAGCCACCACCTTCTTGCTCTCTTTGATGAAATCCAGTAGCTTTTCCTTTCTCTACGTTGTCTCCTTCTTTTTCCTTTCTAGCAACCGCCCATTACCTCTCTATCTCTAATCTTTCTTTTTGTTTTGTTTTCCCCAGATTTTCAGCCGCCAAAAAACCCCCACTCTCTCTTCGTAGCTTTCTCTCTTTGTTTTGTCAAGTTGCGGCTGTCACCCCCTCTCTATTCCCTCTCTTCCTCTCTTTCTTTATATACCTGCCATCCAACCCTAAAACCCAGTCGTTTCTGTTATATTTGCAACCCAAGTGCTCGTCCGAGTCTTCCCTTTGCAAAGTTGCGGCAGCTTGCATGCCGCGGATCAATTTTCCCTCTTTTTTTTTTTAAGAAAACATTGTAATTAAAAAAAACGACTAAAGCATATATATTTTTTTCTTTCCTTTCTGAGAAATTCGATGCTAAAATGGCTAAAAATAAAAAACTAAAAGTAAATAGACTAATTGTGACAAATAAAAAAATAGAACAAATAAAAAAATGAATAGTAAATAAATAAATAATAAAACACCAAAAATTTGGTGTCTACAATTCCGATTGTAGATGGTTTACTCTTGGGACTGGCCAGCTCGAGAGGTGAATTATCTTATTTCGGATTCTCGTACCCGAGTACTCCAGAGTTGAGGTAGTGCTAAGTATTTGAGACTTGTATTGTGGGAACATGAATAGGCTTTGTTCGACTGGAATGAGTACAAGAGGTTAAGGGATATCTGGTGTGAATAGTAAGTGACGTGAGGGACCGGACGGGGTTACCTTAGCTAAGACTGGGACGATACATCATCTCCTCGTTTGATTCGTACATATATTATTATTACATGACATTAATTGGTGTACTTGAGCATATGAATATTTGCCTGACTTGATACGTACTTGTGTAATTGATCATCTATTTTCTTGATATGTGGAGTGCTATGTGCATATATGTTTACTTGTGTACTTGGTGCCTCAATTTTGGTTACTTTTGAGTCACCTTATTGCATTTATTCATTAAACCACTTTTGGAAAAAAAAAAGAGAGGGAAGGAAAAAAATATGGACGGGAGACATAGTCAGGGACGTGGTCGAGGCCGTGGAACTAAACGGACCCCAGAACCTAGAGCAGAAAGGGAAACGTCCGCCGAACAAGAACAAGGACCGAGAGTTGCAACCGGAGACCAAATGGCGACGGCAATGCAACAAATGACGGATATCTTGGCAAGATTAGTAGATCAACAAGGTCAAATACCCATAAATCAACCCCGGAACCCTGAGACGGGTGAGGATAAGGCTCTGGAGCGGTTTCAGAACCTCCAAAATTCGCTGGAGGGCCTGATCCGGACATCGCTGAACAATGGCTAGAGGCCATGGTAAATATATTCACAGCTTTGAATTATACTGAACAGAGGCAGGTGAACTTCACAGTGTTTCAATTTGAGGGACCGGCCCGAGCATGGTGGAATGTAATTAGAACAAAGTGGGAAAGAGAACAGGCTGTCTGGACATGGGCGAATTTTGTAAGAGAATTTAACGAGAAATACCTTCCACCCTTAGTTCAAGAAAGGAGGGAGGACGAATTTATTGGACTACGCCAGGGGACCTTAAGTGTGGCTGAATACGAAACGAAATTCACCAAACTATCCAAGTTTGCTTCAGAATTAGTAGCCACGGAACCGAGAAGAGTGAGACGGTTTATACAAGGACTAAATTTGGACATCCAAGAGGCGTTGGCAGCAGCGCAAGTGAATACATTTACGGAGGCCCTTGAGAAGGCTCAACGAATCGAGAATGCAAAGGCACAAGTAAAAGCCTCCCAAACACGGAAAAGAGGTGTAGCTGGTAGTATGAGTGAGGAACCAAGTGAATCGATAGTCCCTTCCAAAACGCAGAAAACAAATCTTTTGTCCTACCCACCATGGACAATAGGGGCGGTAGATAAAAGGTCTACTAAAGGGAGCCAAATCGGACCTGGGGAAATTTCTCAAGAAAGCCAAAAGATGGCTTCTCATCTGACTTGTGGCTATTGCGGAAAGGCCAATCATACCGAGAACGATTGTTGGCGGAAAGGGCGGAAGTGCTTGATTTATGGGAGTGGTGAGCACCAAGTTAGCAACTGTCCAAGGAGACAGTCACGCGGAGGTAGTATTCCGCAACTGGAGGGAGCTAAAACAAAACAAACAAATGAAAGAGGGAACCGAACTAGTGGGCCAGCAAAAGCTTCTGCGTTAGGCACCCAAACAGTTCCGGACTCGTCTGAGGCAAATGAAGGTAAAAATTTCGAGGACGAAATTTCTTTAAGGGGGAGAGAGTGTGAGGACCCGTACTTTTCTTAATTGCACGTTTTCTGCATTTTCTTTATTAGAAAATTTTTCTAGATCAATTTTATGAGTAAATATAGTTTTTAAATGATTTTTCTAGTATCGGTTAGTTGTTGAGAAATTAAGAGCGTATATTGGACGTGGGACCCACTAGTGCGCAAAATTCGGAAAATTTCGGCCAGTTAGGTTAAGTTTTGGATACTGGGTTTAATTTATCGGGTGTTATGAGATATTTAGAGGTAGCAAGTGGATAGGTGTGAGAAAGACAAAAAAAGTTAGGCATGACATTAATGAGAGGGACAAGTGTCATGAAACCATTGGATGGGGACTTTGACTAACTTTTCTTAACTTTACTAAACATCCATTTTGACCAAATGTTTCTTCATTTTTCACCTTGTTGGCTGAAATTTTGAGGAGAGAAAAGAGAGGAAATCCTTCATCTTGTACTTCAATCCCTTGCTCCAATCTTGATTTCTAACCATTAAAAGTGAAGATTACTCCATCAAAGTTACTTATTAAGGAGGATTAAAGCTTCTAGTGGAGTTGTTTTGGAAGAAAAATTCCTAAGTCATCACCTTTCTTGATATTTGAAGGTATCATGTCTAGCCATCCTTCCTTTGTTCTTGATTATGTTAAATTAATGACTTGTGATAGCTAAAGAGATGTTTTAGTGGAAAATTTCTGACTTGAATGCAAAAATTTCCAGTTAGGGTTTCATTTCCTCAATTCTGCCCGTTTCTGTTTGACCAGGCTAGAGGCCGAATTGGCCTTAGCACAAAACATGAAAGTTATAGAGAATGATGTTTTCTAGTTACCTGTAAATTTTCATCTCAATCTGAGCTCGGTATCCTGTGAAAAGACCGAAATACCCCTGCTACCCTGTTTCTATCCGAGAATAGTAATCAGCTTTGGTAATTGGGTAGTTTGACTGGGAATACTACCGATTTGGTTGTTGATGTCTTCTTAAGAATTATAGCCTTGTATCTTAGATTTCAAATGGCTTTGGAATCACTTGAATTGGAGTTGTATATGCTGAGATAATTCGGAAATACCCAGACTGGTCTAGGTAGGAGTTCAGCGAACAGGGTTGTCTTTTCACCCAATCGGACCGTGACTTTTCACCATGATCCTTACCAAATTAGATTTTGGCCAAAACATGAAAGTTGTAGCCAATGGTATAAAATAGTAGCCTACAAAAGTTCAGCTTGATCCGACCACTGTAGCATGTGAAATGACCGAAATACCCTTGACTGTCCATGAAACCTGTTTCGCGCCCAGAATTCTGTTTTTGTGTAGTTTTCCATTTTTGATCATGAAAATGCATGATTTGGCCATGGAGGTCTTCATAAGAAATGTAGGGTTGTGTTTTAGCTTCGAAACACCATAAGATACACTTCAATCGGACTTCGGTAGCCTGAATTATTGCTGTTTAACAATTGTACGGTTAGCCAACCTGTTTGTGAGATTCGGGTTTCATATATGTCGATTTTGACCTAGTTGCACTACAAACTGGACTGAGTGGCCTTCTTCAACATTGTAGCCCTATCTGTTAGCTTCAAAACGTTGTGTCTTGTACCTTCATCCGATAATCGTAGCGCCAATGGTGCCAAAACCGCAAAATGGTGTCAAAAACTGTTTTTATCCGGAAATGTTTCTAGCTTGATTTTTGTATTTATTTTTGTATTTATATGACTTTAAGCCTAGTGAATGGCTTTTGGACATGAGATTATTCTATATGAGATGTTGGGACTGTTTTGAGGAAAATAATGAAGCCATTAATGGCTGGAAAATAGGTAAACACAAGGGACATGCCGTCCGTTTATCTTCTTGTAATGTGAGCAAGTTAAAGTGATTTTGCGAATGTTTTTTGTGACAAATTGGACGTATTTACTGAAAATGTTACCGGCTCTTTCAAAAGGTGGCCGAGGGCTAAATTTCTATTTGAACCTGTATATTTCCGCTTGGCAAATAAAATGATCATTTTACCATTCTAAAACCTAATACCTCTTTGGGTTGAAATTCCAAACGTTTACTTACTGTTTACCAAAATATAGAGGTTGACCTAGGGTTCTCTCGGGCACAAGTGAATAACTTTTAAGTGAAGTTTTAAGAGTGAAAGTGAGGTAGTTTTGCCACCTTTTCATGATTTTCAGCAAAGCATATAGTCTATTGATTTTGAGCTACATAAACGATTCCGGAAACAATACTTCTTAGCTTACCTTGTTGGATTTCGATTTGTCGTTGGTTAAAGTGTTTTCTGCCGGAAATTTCATAACCTTTTTGAGTTTAGTTTCACGGTTGGTTTATGAACCCTAGTAATTCCCGTCCACGGATCCAAATGCTCTATTGACACTTTAAAAGTCATTTTATACGTTTACTCGCGAGTAGTCGGGTAATCCTTGATTTCATCCAAATCATGCTAGATGGATTGTAATGTGTTTTTTTGTTTACTTTTAGGTTTCATTAGTGATTGAGAAGTGGACGTTATTTTGCGTGTATAGGTGAGTGTTCCATGTTTGATATGTTTCATGATTATATAGCTGGTATGAATGACTGATAACATGTTATATGCTTTCAATGATTGTTAAAACGAGCTTTCTAGGCAAGTGTGTACTTTATCGCACTCGGCCTAAATGATTGTGAAATTTTCAATGATTGAATGATTGAAATGTTATTTGTGCATGAATGTAAGCCTTTTGGCTGAACTGGCCACTGCCCCTTGTCACCGGTCGTCTCGAGCCAGAAGCGGACTCGGTCGGGCGATTAGGGACCTGGGTGAACGTTTGGTATACTCGAGTATTACCTTGTAGGTTGGTGGAGGTTGGTGGAGCCTGGTGAATGAATGAATGAACGAATGAATGAATGAGGGTTTTACTTATATACAAATGCAGTTTCAAATGATTGAAGGTATAAGGTAACGAAAGGAGAATGAATGAACGAATGGCTCCTTGTGAGCACGTATCCTTTTAATGAAGGTGTTTATCGCTTTCTTTTGCATTTGAATTATTGGTAACATGTAATGAATGCATTGAACTTCTTGTTGCCTATGTGTTCGGAACCTCACTGAGCTTATAGCTCACCCCTTTAGTTTGTTTTCCTTAACAGGGGAAGGCGAGCAAGGACGAGAGCCGGTATAGACTAGCTGGGTCTAGCCCTTGGTTTTCTTTTGTCATGGTTCTCGCCCTAGTGCTTGGCACGGGCTGGTTGTATGGTGATTTGAGAACCTCTGTATATTTGACGGTTGTACTTCTTCTTGAGATATTATTGTATATACGTTTTGTTTTAAGTTGGATCGTGGTTAGATATTCTTATGGTTGCTTGAAGTGATCGACTGAGTCCCGGCGAGAGTTGGGCAGGCAGTCTGCCGAACCCTTTGGTTCGCCTTAGGGGAAAGCGGGACTGTCACATGGATTATATTAAGTTGGTGATCTATGGAGTTGTAAAATCCCTCATATTTTCTTAAAATACCCTTTTATTTTGATTATATTATTTTATAATAGCTATACTACTCATTTACCTCCCTAGTGGTTGGAATAAAGAAAAGAAGTAAGACTTTTCCCTTTGCATTCATCGTTAGGGTAAACTAAGTTTTTACGTCTTTTCGTAGTGTGAGTAATCGGTACGGGGTGTGTACTAAATTTGGTGATTCAGGGTGAGTTTTAGATAAGAAAAAGTGTGTGATTAGAAGTAATAATAATAAATTAGTGAATTATAAGTTAAAACCCTAGTAACGTGCGAAATAAGGAAAATCGGGTTGAATCTATGTGTACCGTTCGTTACCGATTGAGTGCACCACTTGACCAACGCTTTATTACCTTAATATTCTAGTTATTATTACACAAATATCAGCCCTACATTAGCCTCAAGAGGGCCAAAAGTATTGACTAAGAAAATGGGGGAAAAAGAAAAAAATTGAGATTGAATCCTACGGTGACACTTGGTGGTAATCCACTTAACTTTGACCCAAACTAATTACTATCTTCTTAACCTTCTTGAAGCTTCATTTTCTTCTCATTTCCATCAGCTTGGCTGAGCTTAAGGGAAAGAAAACAACCAAGTGAGCAAACTCCAAGTTTCACCTTGAATCATCTTCGTTCGCGTGAAAAGCCAAAATCCAAACCGATTAAACTTTCATTTAAGTGCTTAGATAGTTGTGTGTGGTAAAAGTTTGGGAAGAAAGTATTTGGTTTCAAACTTACAAGGAGCTTTTGGAAGGTACCATGGCTGCCTATCCCTTTTACTCTTCCTTAATCTTGTTTAAGTTTGGATAGAAACTCATATTCTTGGGTTATGATGGTAAATTTGTTAGTTTGGAATGAGATGTTGGAGTATGCAGCTAGGGTTTACATTTTTAGCCTTGATTATGGTTATTTATCTAGTAATGGATGTTATAGAGTTATTAATTGTTGGTTTTGATGATTGAATGCTTATTGGATATGAAATTCTAGAGGAAAAGTTCAAATTCCAGAAATTGAAACTAACCTATTTAGCTTCTGACTTGTTTAATTCGTCCATGTTAGAGGCCTAATTAGGCTTAGGTCAAAACATTAAAGTTGTACGAAATGATGTTATATATCTGCCTGAAAAATTGTAGCTCAATCGGAGTACTGTAGCATGTGAAATGATAGAAATACCCCTGACTGCCAAATGCCCTGTTTTGTGGACAGTTTTCTGTCTTCTCGGTGATTGCACATTTTGATATTGAAACAACACAAATTGGTTGTTGATGCCTTCATAAGACTTGTAGTTCTCTGTCTTAGCTTCAAAATGGTATAAATTTTACCCCAAACCAATAGGTGTAGCTTTAGTTGTGGCCGAAATGCCAAGAGACGTCAAATCTGCCATTTAACTATTTGCCTTTAAACTTGATTTCCGGTTGCCTTATTATGACTTGTGTTGTAATTGGATTATTTTGAGCCTAGTTGAAGGGCTATTGTGGTAGCATTGCCTATGTATGACATTGGGGCTGATTTGAGGAAACTAATGAAGCCATAAATGGCTAGAAAATAGGTAAACAGAAGGGGCATGCTGCCAATTTTTCATTAGAGGTATAAACCAGTTTCTGGAGTTCTGGTTCTGTAATCAGTAAATTTGACCTAGATCCATTGAAAATTGAGTTGTCTTCATGAAAGTTGTAACCCTTTGTCTTAGCTTCGAGACGCTACCTAGTACATCTTGATCCGATAACCACAACTCTAGTTATGGTTAAAACCGTGTAACCCATTTTCATACCATTTTCATTTCCGCGCACGCACATATGCATTTCTTGGCCATTTTTGCCGTTTTGGCCATTTTAGTCCTTATATCCATTTGTGATGGTTGTTTGACTGATGGTTGAGTATAATCTTCTGTCACAGGCAGTGACGAACCGGACGGAGTCTGTGTACCCGTATAAAGTGCCTTGATTTACGTTCTAACTATTTTGAGTCAGTAATTGGGTTTATTTATGTGATAAATTGTCGAGGTGACTTGTATATGTTAAATGGATACTTAGGCTAGGGTGTAATTTATCTCACTCGACCTAAGCCCATCATTTGTTTTGATTTAATATGTGAGAATACATTCCTTGTGTTGAGTATCACCCTTTTGTTGTGTGCTATTGGGATGATTACATGACTTGAGTTGAACCCCTTGTGTTGTGTGCTATTGGGGTGAGTACTTTGTTATGTGTCGCGCCCCATTTTTGATAAATAAATAAATGGTTTAAAAATATATTTTTTGTGATTGGAAAATGAATTGTGATTTAAAAGAAAAAAATGGGTCTAAATGGGGGGTTGAGAATGCGACGATTTGACCCAAAATTATAGTTTAAAAAGGGTTTTTGAAATAAAAATTGGAGTCGCCACTTGGTAATGAGTTAAAGTGTACCAAGTCACCAAAAAATGAATTTTTAAAGAAAAAATAGGAAAAAGTAGTAAGAAACCCCTTTTAAACGACTCCTAGTCCATGTAAACCAAAGAAAAAGGTTCGGGAGTCACATTTGACAAAGGGGAAGGCAAGGATAAAATCCAAGGCACCCCTTTGACCTAGCCAAGGCTAGTTGCATGATTTAATCAAAGATTTTCTTGTTTTAACCAAAGAATTTATTACATTTGGATGCACTACATGAATGCAAACCCTAAACCTAGGGGTATTGGGGGAAATTTCTCTTCAAAGGTTGAGTGGTGCCAATCACATTAATTGTGAAGCCCAATAACGATCCTGTGAAGAAGTCACGAATAATGCGAGTGGGATGCAAATGAATGGAATGCATGTATGCAATGTGAGGACATGAGTTTGAAAAAGTAATAAAAGACAATAAATATGTAAATGAAAATGTGCACGTGAGTGGGCAAGGTACGGTATGTGAAATGATAATATGAAGTGCATGTGTGCAAGTGATGATAAAAGTGTTCGTGTGCAAGTGAAGAAACATAAAGGTGCATGTGTGCAAAATGTGAGGAAAAATGAAAGTGTGATGAGAGTATAAAATGGTAGAGTGGATTTAAAAAATGCATGAGCCTAGGGAATTCATGCATATTGGGTACGGGGAGACCTAAATCGTGACTCAATTTGCCCTTTTATAGAGGGAATACAAGCGTGCTAAGGCTTAGAAAAAGCCACACTCGTCTATATCCCATATTCAAGGGGACTCTCAATCAAATGAACCCTATAACTAGCATGAAATGCAAAAATCCTAAAATGGAGGGAAAAGGGGTTCGAGGGGCATGCAAAATGATAAAACTAAAAAGAATGCATGACATGTATTGAACATGCAAACATGTACTAACGAGGAGAAATCCCTAAGGGTCTAGCGTTGGTGTGACGCCCCGAAAAGTATGAGTGTGAGAACCCGTAAAAACCCTAATCTTTTCCGAGGGTTTTATTTCCTTTAATAGCATGTTTTCTGCATTTCCTGGCTTAGGAAATTTTCCTGAGGAATTTTATGAGTAATTATAGTTTTTAGATAATTTTTCTAGCCTTGGTGAGTTTTTAGAAAATTAAGGATAAATAATGGACGTGGGACCCACTAGTGCGAAAAGTTCAGAAAAATTCGGCCAATTAGGTTAAGTTTCGGATACTGTGTAAAATTTATCGGGTGTTAAGAGATAAGTAGAGTGTGTGAAATGATTGATGTGAGAGAGAAAAGAAAGGATAGGAATGCATTAATGGAGTGCCAAATGTCACTTGTTGGTTGGTTGGACTTGTAGACAACTATTCATACTTTTGACTATTTTTGACTAAGTGGTTAATATCTCCAAAATTCACTAAAATTCCCTCATTTTTTCTTCACCATGGCCGGCCCTCTCAAGCTCAAGAAGGAAGAAACTTCATCAATTTTCAAGCTTCCATTTGGTTCAATCTTCCAAAAACAAATGCCTAAACTAGATTCCACTCCATAAAATTCCTCCCTTGGGTGCTAGTAAGTAGTTTAGTGAAGTTTGTTTGAAGAGCTAAGGTGTCCAACATCTCTACCTCTCTTGGTTACTAGGTGAGTGGTGTGTGAATGCCCTCTTACACCTAATGATGCTTAAGTTATGCTTAGTAGTGGCTAAAGTGAAGATATTTGTGATTTATTTCTTGATTTGAAGTGATTTGGTGAAGTTTTTATATTTTTGAGGAATTTTCTGGTTTAATATGAATGTGATGTTGTGGTCATCTATGATGGTTGATAATGAGGGGGAAAGACTCTAGTAGGTGTGAATTAGTGATAATTGCAACCAATTTTGGGTTTGGATTGAATTGTGGAAAGTTAGGGTTTTATAACCCCTAATTCTGTCCGGTTTTGGATCATAGGGTTAGAGGCCGAATTGGACTTTGATTAAAACATGAAAGTTGTAGGTATTGATGAGTTTGAAGGGCATTTGGATTAGTGTAGAGTGAGATATGTCGATTTTACTGTTGCTGTTCTGGGTTGATCAGAATGCGAAAACTGCACTTGTAATTGGCCATTTTGACTGGAATTGCTTTGGATTTGGATGTTGGTGTCTTCTGATGAAATGTAACTGAATGTCTTAGCTATCATATGCCCTTGGAATCAATGCATTTGGACTTGTATAGACTGAGTTGGACTAATTACAGCATTGAGTGATTTGCAAACCTGCAATTACGGTTCAGGTTGTGGTATTCTGCGTTTTTGACCTAGTTGTGCTAGGATTTGGACTGAGTGGCCTTCTACATTGTTGTAGCCCTGTCTCTTATCTTCGAAACGGTGGGTCTTTCACCTTCATCCGACAATCGTAGCGCCTTTGGTACCATTACCGCAAAATGACGTCAAACCTATTTTTTCTGGTTTTGAGCTTAACTTTCATTTCCGGACTTTTCCCCAGCTTGACTTGCACTAGTACTACTTGGAGCTTGCTGAATGGCTATTGGATGAACTTGTTGTTGTGTGTGTACCTTTGGGACTGGCTGAGGAAATAATGAAGCCATGATGGCTGGAAAAGTTAGCAAATTCAGGGGAAGTGCTGTCCGAACTTTTAAAGGACTTGTTTGCATTGAGTTTGTGATCTAAGACTTGGATTTGAGCAAGGCAATGATACATGATGGATGGTTTCTGAGCCGTGGAGGTGAGTGACCTCAAACTACTTCTAAAGTGATTTATGAACCGTTTCTTACATTATTTACTTTTGAACTGCTTCCAAAGTTACTTTTGAAATGTTTTCTTGCATATCATGTGTGCTGGCATTTGAGTGTGCCTTGTTTGCTATATTTCTTGACTTCATGACTTGTATTTTGGTTGATAACGTGTTAAGCGCTTATAATGATTTCCAAAACGAGTTTTCGAGGCGAATGTGTACTTTATCGTACTCGACCTCGATAAATGTGAAATTTTCGATTGAAATGTTACTTGCGCATGAATGTAAGCCTTTTGGGCTGAACTGGCCATTGCCCCTTGTTACCGGTCGTCTTGAGCCAGAAGCGGACTCGGTCAGGCGATTAGGAACTTGGGTGAACGTTTGGTATACTCGAGTATTACCTATGTAGGTTGGTGGAGCCTGGCCAAAAGCCAGGGACGGGGTGAATGAAATGAAATGAATGACCAAATGAGCGAGGAAATGTCAGGAGAATGAATGTATCCTTTCATGAATGTTACTATCGCTTTCCATTGTAAATGTTTCTTGAATTATTGATAATCCATATTTACTGTTTTGCAAATGATGTAGTTGTTTCCGGATTCATCATTTAATTTATGACATCATTGCTATATGACATCATTGAAATGAACTATTGTGAAACCGATTTGATTAATGATTTTCTGGTTACTCGCTGAGCTTCTAACTCACCCCAAAAATATTTTATTCCCCTCCACAGGGCTCGTGGCGAAGGAAGGACTTGTAGTGCTTGTTCACGTGACTGGATGGCTTAGATCGTGTATAGTTTAAGTTTGGATCTATTTTATGTACGAGTTGGTCTTGTATAAATATTTGAAATTGATATGGATGTAAGTATACGTTCCAGGATTGGAATCAGTTTCCGCTGCATTTGTAATATTGTAATATTTGAGGTTTATTCTTGTAATTCATTTGAGGACTGTAGTGAACGACTGAGTCCCGGCGAGAGCTGGGTAGGCGACCCGCCGAACCCTCTGGTACGCCCTAGGGGGAGGTGGGGCTGTCACAGTTGGACTAGCCCATTCTATGAATTCCGACTAGCGTTGGACTAGTGGAAACGTACATTCATCCATCACATTCATTCAGGCTATGGAAAGCGAGTAGACATGCCAAACACTTATAAACATATAGCACATAACATTTAGCATGCTCGACTAGATGCAAGGCCCTAACAAAGCAAATTAACACGTAGTAACTAAGCATGCATGACACATAAGACAATTAATGCCCTGACTATTACATTTGCTAGCTAGGCACATGACTTCGATAGGTCTTCATTGAATGCTCCTCCAAGCCCTATCTATTACATTAGGGAGACCCTACTACAATCTGAAAGGGAAAAAGGAATAAAATAATTAAATCTCTAACTATTACAAGCCAAGAGGTGTACACATACCCCATAAGGAATAACTTAAATAAAAGTAAAGTAAATAAAATAAATGCAAGGAATTAAGGAAAGACCAGGAAAGCGAAATAGACATGCATATTCACATAACACGTAGGAGCACGTAGGGTCAAATGAAGTGCAAATGAGGGATGGAGTGTACCTCCCTTGAGTTGATGTCCAAATGAAAGAAAAATGGCTTCAAAACAATAAGAAGGTCAAGGTACCTCTTTAATTGAAAAAAAAAACTAAAAGAAAAGTGCAAATACACAGCTCACATGATCCTGAAGCCATTATAATCATGAATTAATTGCAATGAAAACAAGACATAGTAGTGAATTGAAGCAAGGCAAGCAATGAAGTTTCGAAATTAAAACTACCAAGGACTAAAATGCGAACATTAACCAAGCACTCAAACTTAATCAAACACTTTTAGGAACCTCAAGGGTCCAAAGACGAAGAAAAGGGCAAGTAATGGCTAAAATGCAACTACTTCATGACTCGATTGCAAGAATTTAGAACATTATTGGGCCTTTGTAACATTGCTTCGAAATCAAAAAGACCAAATTGATTAGTTTTTTCAATTACTTGGGCCATAGTGAGTCAGGGGGGAACTTGGGGGAGTTAAGAGGCAATTTTTGAAGAGTTATTTCATGCATGCACGAAGGCTGAAGCAGTTTTTCTTCATTTCTCTTTTTGTTGGTTTCGGCCAAAGCTTCCTATGGGCTTAAGCATACAACAATCCTTAGGCAGCCAATATCACTCCTCAAACCCAAAAGAAACAACGAGATCAGCAACTAAAATCCATTAGTAATCATCTCATCAACAATTAATGAACATCCTAACATCAAACAACCATTGAAAACCCAAGCAAAGAGAAAAATGAGGACAAACGGAAATGCATTTTACCAGGAGCACAAGAAAGTTTTCAATCACATCACTCAAACCATCAAACATCAAACCCTTTCTAATCCTTGAGAGCAATATTAAGCCACTAAAAACCAGTTTGCAAAACATGAAAAGCAAACGAAAATTAAGACAAACAGAGAAAGAAAAGAAAAAGCTCTAAACTCCGGATTCATTCACAAGTTTCTGGGTTCCTTTATCAAACATTTAAATCATGCCAACCAACCTCTAAGCTAAAGAAAGCTTGCAATTTACTCCATTTAACACCAAAACCTAGCATTAGAATTGCACCAACACAAAAACAGCAACCGGGGAAACATCAAGACAGCAAATCATGATAAAAAATCAAGGAACTAAACCAGCCGCAAAATGCCACAGGATTCATGCCTTTTGGGTTTGGATTCTCATGGAAACAGTGCTAAAGAAAGAAAGGGAGAAGCAAGGGTTACCTCAGAATGTTTGTGGCATCGAACCAATGTGAAATCTCCAAGAAATGGCGTGCCGACTCTTGAAATGAAGCAAAAGGAACTTTGCCGCAAAAATTCAGCGATGATGAACTTTGGGTCCTGATTTGGGAGGGCTATGGATGTTGCTTTAGGGAGATTCCTAAATGAAGTTCTTGTTTTGCTTGCCAAGATGGTGCAGAAATCAAGAGTTCTTTCATAAAGCTAAGAGCTTTTCAGAAATTGGTCACGAAATCAAGCTGGTTCGTCAGCTGAGTGATGAATTTTTTCTTTTTTGCTAGCAGCCATCCTTTCTTGCTTTCTTCAGCCGTGGAAAACTCTCAAGCTCTCATTTTTCCTCAAGCTTTTACCTCTCTCAAAGCCCTAACCTTTTACCATAGCCGAACTTCCTCTGTTTTCTCTTCCAGCTGTCTCCTTTTCACTTTCTTTCCTTCTCCGCCACCCAGCTCTAAATTCTCAGCCGTCACTAGCTTCCTTGTTTTTTTTCAGTTTTCTTTTCCGTCAGACCTCTCACTCCTCTCTACCCTCCCCTAAGTTTCCTTTTTCCTTTTCCCCGCAACTCTAACCCTCATCCAACTCCTTCTCTGCTCCCGGCTCTCCCCTCTCTTCCTTACACTAGCCTTTTCTCGCAGCCCAACCTTCTTTCTCTTCAGCCGTCTATGTTCTATTCCCGTATCCTCCCTTGCGGCTACTGTTTTTTGCTTACCTTTTATATGACCCCCCTAATCCCTAATCCTATCATCCAAGGGTTTCTAAACCACCCCAGCTTGACCCTTTTTCTTGGCCCTCCGATAGCTCCCCCCAACTCCTCCTTGCAAGCTGCGGAAAAATACGCAGCTTGCATGCTGCAGTTTTTTTTTTTTAACTTAATAATTTAACAAAAAAGTAAAACTAAATAATAATAAAAACAACAATTTTAATTACAAATACATCAGAATAAACAAACTAAAACAACAAAATTGCCATTTTCAATCTTTTTCTTTCATTTTTCATTTTTCATCATTTTTCACTTTTTCTTTTTCTTTAAGAAAACATTGTATTAAAACAACTCAACATATTTCTTGAATATTTTTCTTTTTTTTCTTTTTTTCTAGAAATTCTATGCTAAGAATAAAAACTAAACTAAAAACTAAAAAGTGAATAAAACTAAAATAAAAAACTGAAAATAAAAAGTAAATGAAATTACACCAAAAATTTGGTGTCTACAGTTTGCCCCTCTTTGTCTGAGTTTTGAAAAAACTTGAGACAAAGAAGTAGACACCAAATACTTACCTGTGTTATTTGGCTGCGCACGTCATGAACGGTGGACGCTTCTGAAACGAGGACTGACCTCTTTTGACAAAAACTTTTAAAATGGAGAGGATTCAGACAGGAAATTTAACGCAGGACTGACCCGAACAGGAAATTTAGAACGGGACTGGCCCGAACAAAAATTGAAAAACGGGACTGACCCGAACAGAAATGTAAACGGGACTGACCCGAACAGAACTTAAACGGGACTGACCCGAACAGAAATTAAACGGGATGAATTGAAGTGAAATGGAGTGTTGTTGGGGTTGACCCATGTTTATTGGTGATGCAAATGAAAGAAGCGAAATGAAGTGTTAATGGGACTGATCCACGTTCCAGTGGCTGTGAAAATGAAATGTTCACTGGCGGGACTGACCCACGTTCCAGTGGCTATGAAAATGAGATGCAAATGAAATGCTCACTAGTGGGACCGACCCACGGCTAGTGGCAGGGTAAAATGAAATGCTCACTAGTGGGACAGACCCACGGCTAGTGGCGGTAAAATGAAAATGCTCACTAGTGGGACTGACCCACGGCTAGTGGCGGTAAAATGAAATGCTCACTGGTGGGACAAACCTAGTTTTGCCGAGGTCGGAGGGATAAAACCCATGCCCAACGAAAATAAAAACGGTCAGTGGGATAAAACCCGAGCCTGCCGAGGTCGGAGGGATAAAACCCGTGCCCAACGGAAATAAAAGCGGTCAGTGGGATAAAACCCGAGCCTGCCGAGATGAACTTGATTTGATTTTTGACTTTTCTGATGATGATTTTTGATTTTTGATTTGATTTGATTTTGATTTTTTTGATGATTTTTTTTATTTTTTTATTTTTTGATTTTTTTGATTTTTTTTTTTGACTTTTTTTGACTTTTTTTTTTTGACTTTTGAGAATCTTTCCAAAAAATTAATTTGCCCCAGTTGGATGAATTTTTGCAATTTGAGTCCATAGTTGATTCGGTATCGCCATGTTGCTGCACCTTTTGATCAAATTTGCTTGTAACATTTTCGATCTGCCTTTGCCCACCGGAGGACTCTTCCCGACACCAATTTCAGTGCGAGGTGTGATTACTTTCATTTGTGCATGCAATTTTTCCTGTGAAAAAGAAAAACAAAGAAATTGCCACCACCATTTGATCCGTTTTCCTTCGAGAATCGTGTAAACATGAGTCTTTCAACGCCTTTATCAACTTTTGTTGCGGCAGCCGATTGAGTTGGATTTCTCACCCTGAGACTTTTCCAATTTTCAAACTGACCAGGTATGTGCTTTGCTATATTGTGAAGTCTGTGTAGCTAGCTTGGCTGAATTTCAACTGTTGACTGAATCCAAGCATGCTTTTTGCAATAAACCACGGGGATTGTCATTTACCACAATTCAATGAAAAAAAAATGAGGTATGCAAGAAAATTCACATGTCATGTAAGAATGAATATACACAAGAGTGCACACCTAACCATTCATGCCTAAATTCTACAAAAATGCCATGAATGAAAGTAATTTGGAAAAAATGAGCTTCCTAAGAATGTATTTATAAAAGAATATTTTTACAAAATGACACAGCTTTTGGCCAACAGATGTCATATTCAAATCTCTGGATATCTTAGCTATGGAATTCAATGATGCCAGAGGTATGACAAAAATGAGAAGAAATCTAAATGGACCAAACCACCAGTTGTTCCTCTTTGTGCTTGCTCATTGCAGAAACCTACCTTGGCGCCCATTAGGATTTTCACGAAGGTTGCCCCCCACCTTCTTTGTTGGTTTTTTCTTTTCTTTTTTTTTCTTCTTTTTTTTTTCTCTCTTGAGGTGCCCTTGTGGGTTTTCACCTAATGAAACAATGGAAGAGCTCACCCATAGTCGACTCAGGAATGTAAGTTGAAGATTGCTGGCATCAGTAAAATGCGCTTCCCTTATAGACTTAAACGAAGGCATTATGGACATCACGTGCCAGTTGATTAGCAAAATTCCTAATAGAAATGCAACAAGTGACGAAAGCCAGGACTTTGGGCTCTTGTAATGAGGTCAGGTGGGGTGCTTTTTCAAAGAAAGTTGAGGCTTGAAAGCAGGCTTGATGAAAGGTGTGAAATAAACTGAGATTGCATCATTTTGAAATTATCTCTAATTTTTTGAACGAAACCGAGGAAAATTTGCCCCAGCTTGCTTGGATTTTTTTCATTGCATTTTCTTCATTGCATTTTTCTCACTTTTTGCATTTTTCTTCAAAAAAACTAAATTTGCCCCAGTGTGGGGTTCCTTTTTTTCCATTTTTTTCTTTTTTTCTTTTCTTCTCTCTTTTTTTTCAAAAATAAATTTGCCCCAGTGTAGGGCTTTCCCCTTCTAATCATCTCTTTTCAAAATGAATTTGCCCCAGTGTGGGGTTTGCAATCTTCAGGGGCTGCCAAACGAAAAAATTATTTTTCTGATAGCTCAAAAGGGACGACTAGGGATGAAATGTTTTGATTGGAAAGGAAGATGGCCTGACTTTTGCCTCGTCTCTTGCATGACTTCCTAGAAGGAATTTGCATAATCAAAATAAAAAATTTCTTACACATGTCTGAGTTGACAGGTTGAGAGAATGTCTATCCATGAATGCCCCGCCAGGTAATACCTTTTGAACACCCAATGAGCTTTGCCAATCTAAAGCAAACTTGCCTTCGACTTCATCTTTCATTACTTTAGCACTTTGTTCCCTTCTTCAGAAGATCGGTGGCGGCCCCTTTTATTATGAACATAGGCCATGCATTTTGACAAAATTGGTCATGGTACATAGCATTCAACTGCTTGTCATTAATCATAAACAATCGTTGATGATACTGCTCTAACCAATCAACATTCAGCCTGGCCGGAAAGGGATTTTCTCAAATGAAAAGATTTCTCACGTGAAGGGATTTTTAATGAATGGATTTTTCAATGGTTTTCTCAATGAAAGCTTGCCTTGAGGAAGGGATTTTTAAACGAAGGGATTTTTAATGAAGGGATTCATCAAATTCCAGAACAGTAATATTCAAAGAGTCAAATAACTTCACCTTTGGCCATCTCAAAGAATCAACAAAAATCAGAACAATCATCAAATAAACAAATAATTAAATTGCACTATAAATCAAAGCAGAAACAAAACAAAACTCGATTGCAAAAACACTTTCATTAAGCTATTCACATATGCAAGAAAAAGTTTTCGTGAATTTTAGTAAATGACAACCCGTAGATTTATCAAAATTCCTTTCGAGAGGGAGGATAGTCAACCATCCAAACTGCGCAGAGCTCCTTTATGTTTTTCAAATTTCATCACTGGAGGTGGATGCCTCAAAGGTGTCACTGTGCTTGGGAAAGAGGTTTGTACTTATACTTGGTCCTTGTTCAACTTTTCCCCTCAAAATTATGTCTCCGGCCTCAATCATGTCTTGGATTTTGTGTTTAAGTACCCGACAATTGGCAGTAGAATGTCCAGGAGCTCCAGAATGATAGGCACAAAAAGTTTGAGGATTATAATCAGGAGGAACTCCTTTAGCATAGGCTTTAGAAGGTATTATACCAATTTTCCCTGCAGCCTTGAGCTGCTTATATAGTTGATCCAAGGGCCGACCTAAATTGGTAAAAGTTCTATATCGGGCTGGATCTTGGGTGCCAGCGGTCTGTTGATAGTTGTAATTATGGTTGACGGGTAATGTGGGTCTTGGATGATAAGGAGAGCGAGGTCTAGTTTGAAAACTATGTGGAGAAATATGAAATGGTGTTGTAGGTGTGTTTGGGTAATTTGGTCGAGGTCGAGGAGGAGGGGTATTAATGTGATAAACAGGATGAGAGTTTGAATAGTAAGGGTAAGGGTTCGAGTAGGTAAAGTGTGGTCGAGGTCTAGGTCTTGGGGTAGGGTTTTGATCCCAAACAAAAGTAGTTTCCTCATCTTGCTTTTTGGACTGTTGCTTCTTCCCATTACTACCTTGGCTTTGCAAAGCATCCAATTGCGATTTGAGGGCAGACACATTAACAATCTTTCCTGCCTTCACGAAATCATCGTACTCCTCAAGCTTATTGACAATGGCAGCGAACGAGCATCCAGTCATGCGGAAAATTTCTTCAAAATACGGCGGATCATGTGCTTTGATGAAAGTGCGTATGATTTCATCCTCAGTCATCGGTGACTCGACTTTGGCAGCTATTTTCCTCCACCTCTTGGCATAGGTCTTGTGATCCTCGGAGGGTTTTCTTTTTGTTCCTTCCAGTGTGGTCCGCGTTGGTGCTAGCTCACAATTGTACTCATATTGCCTTGTAAAGGCATTGGATAGGTCCAACCAGGTCTTTGCCTCTTTGGGTTTCAGCTTGGAATACCAGTCCAGTGCATCTCCCTCCAGACTTTCTGGGAATAGCCTCAAAGGCAGATTTTCATCATCTGTTGGCTTACCCAATTTGTTGGCGAACAATCGGAGGTGTGTCTTGGGATTGCCTGTCCCATCATACTTGTTAAACTTCGGAATCTTGAACCCCTCAGGCAATTGCACATTCGGGAAAAGGCAAAGTTCGTCGTAATCCAGGACTCTTTGCTTGTTCAACCCCTGATTCTTCCTTATAAACTCATCAAAACGGTCAAGGCATTTGAGCAGCTTTATATCAACGGGAGCGGAGGATTCCCCCATTTCTGGCTTGGTTTGAATGGTATGGTCTGGTAAGCAAGGCTCAGCTGTATTATGATAAAAGGCATGCGGCTTAGGGGGTATATTCGAAGTGATTTGGGGTTGTGGGCCTTGCACGTAAGTAGGGAAGAATGAAGGATCAGGAGGGTAAGCGTATGGCAAATGTATGGTGGGATATGTGAAAGTTCTTTCGGGTGGAATAGGTAAAGATGGAATAACGGTGACTTGAATTGAAGGGATGACAAATGGCTCTTGCTCAGCCTGCTTGACGGGTATAGGTTCAGGTTGAGCTCCGCTGCTGATTAGCTCGTCAATCAATTTCCTTTGGGCCGCCATCTCAGTGGTCATCTTGTCGAACTTAGTGAGCATCTCAGTCAACTGAACCCCCAAACTCATGGTCTCGGGTTGAGCGGTAGTAGCAAACCTATATGATTGTTCCGGTTGTGAACTCATGTTTACACGACTCCTTTGAGCTTGGCTACGGGATCGTGTTATGATGGGGCTTCGACGAGAAGCTATGTTTAAATATTACCTGAGAATTTTTGAAAAGATGCCTTTAGATTTAACCCTTGCTTTATTACAATAAAGAAAAGAAAGAGAAAAAGGCAAGAGTTAGTAGATATCCAGGAAATTCGGATGCATGTCCTATGGGGGAACCCTTTTTGTGCCAAGGGTAGGCCTAGCATGAAAATGCAATCCTCTAGGATAGGCACCATACCATACCTGATGGATCTTATCAACTCATTGAGTGAAAGTAATTTTTTGCAAAATGAGGTCCACGTCCGAATGGATTGATCACTTCTGATCAATACAAGATTTTTGCAAAAAACGCATGGGTTTGACCTTAACGAACTTCCTATCGAAAAAATTTGAATTCGTTGACTAGATTTCTCAGTGAATCACGGGTCAAAACCCTAACTGATCAAATGGCTGGATGCAATGGATGTTTTTCTCAAAATCGACTAGGTTTTCCATTTTGAAATTCGACATTGAAACCCTTATTGGTCAAATGAAATTGACAATTTATTAAAAATCGACCGGATTACCCTAAAAAGGGTAAATTGGTCAAATGAATTGAGTGAAATTTTAAAAACTTACTCAAAATTGACCAAATCATCCTAAAAAAGGAATTTGATCGAATGAAATTGAGAATTTTATTCAAAATGGATCGAGTCATCCTAAAAATGAAATTGGATAAATGAATTGAATGAAATCGAGAATTTATTCAAAATTGACCGGATCGCCCTAAAAGGGTAAATTGGTCAAATGAATTGATGTTTTATTCAAAATCGACCAGGTGACCCTAAAAAGGGTAAATTGGACAAATGAATTTGAATGAAATAAAAAATTTATTCAAAATTGACCGGGTCGCCTTAAAAAAGGAACTTGATCAAATGAACTTGAATGAGTTCGAGAATCTATTCAAAATTGACCAGATCGCCCTAAAAGGGTAAATTGGCCCAGTGAATTTATGAAATTGATGATTTATCGAAAATCAACAAAATTGCCCTAACTAATCAAATGAATTGAATGAAATTAGTGATTTATTCAAAGATCGACCAGATTACCCTAAAAGGGTAATTTGGACAAATGAATTGAATGAAATTTGATTTATTTCAAAAATCGACCAGATCACCCTAAAAAGGGTAAATTGGTCAAATGAATGGAAGAGAGATTGATGATTTATGCAAAAATCGACCAAATCAACCTAAAAGGGTAAATTGGTCAAATGAATTGAATGAAATTCAAAAATCGATCGGATGACCCTAAAAAGGGTAAATTGGTCAAATGAATGGATGATTTTTCAAAAATCGACCGGATGACCCTAAAAAGGGTAAATTGGTCAAATGAATGGTTTATTCAAAATTGATTATGAATTGACAAAATGGATCGATTGAATCGTCCGGCCATTGGTGGCTTCAAAAAATTAGTCTATGAGCCTTCTAAAATCACGATTTGGCCTCAATTTATCGTCTCAACAATGAGGAATCATTTGTGAATTTTCTTCAAATTAATGTCCTTTTACGCAAGGGAATTTTACCAATTAGGTTTAAAAATGGCCAAAAAGTGATTATCAGACGCTCATATTCTAACGTGCAAAAGTTGCTTTATTCTCTTCAAAAAGATCGAATCCTTACCTTACCTTGTGCACTACCCCTTCGGATGGTACGAGAAAGGTAAACGTGCAAGTCTCATTGGATTATATATCCGAGACATGGGGTGGCTTATTCCTAACCACGGGATTCCCTATGTGGTATTCCCTTTCTATGGTTTATGCATGATGCCATTTATTAAAGCAATGTAAATATGCAACAAATATGGCCTAAAGGGCATAAATAATGCATCGGGGGGAAGAGGTCTAAAATGAAATGTACTTATTAAAAATTAAGCATAATGACTGAAATTTAAACATGTGAGCTATCTAGTGGGTAAGTCACTAAAAGAGTGCCAAAGAGGCCTCTTATTGCTAAGGCATATGGATGCAAGCCAAGAAAACAAAAGAATGGTTAGTGCAATTGATAGTACACATAACATATTGGGAGCAATTAAGAAAAGAAATACAATGAAAGCAATAAAAGGGGTGGAACCCCTTCCCTCGTGCCTAATGTGCTTAAAAGAGGGTGAGACTGACTCTAACCTAGGAAAACGCTAATATGGATGCATGAGGCTGGGGTTCACTAATGCGACTAGACTCGATAAGGCTTCGGCTCCCAAGCCTTCAGACCTAAAGGCAAAGGGTCATCACTCCCAAAACCTTCGATCGGTGGCTCGAGTGATCCCTTAGGTAGCGCTATGGGCGCAGCGCACACCATCCGCCTACCCAAGGCGATCGATCCTAATCCTACAAGGCGGTGTGGGAAACGCCCACGAAAAATAAAAATAAAATGGGATAACAATAAATAAACGTGCACGTATGAAGTGCTCCTTATTTTGAGGGAAGAGGTTGAGAACCACGCGAGGCTCTAAAGGTGACACACCCCCCCCAAATGCAATGCAAGCGCGAGATAAGTAAGTAAACATCCAATCAACCAATCATACATTCGTGAGCGAGGGAGTAGTTTGGGATGCGAGAAATGCAAAAATCCTAAAAAAGGAAAAAATGCAACCCTAAAACACCCAAATGTGATATATGAAAAGGTTAAAAGAAGAAAAGGTTGATTAAATCAAATTTGCTCGGACTCTCGAATATCCCCAGTGGAGTCGCCAACTGTCGCGCCCCATTTTTGATAAATAAATAAATGGTTTAAAAATATATTTTTTGTGATTGGAAAATGAATTGTGATTTAAAAGAAAAAAATGGGTCTAAATGGGGGGTTGAGAATGCGACGATTTGACCCAAAATTATAGTTTAAAAAGGGTTTTTGAAATAAAAATTGGAGTCGCTACTTGGTAATGAGTTAAAGTGTACCAAGTCACCAAAAAATGAATTTTTAAAGAAAAAATAGGAAAAAGTAGTAAGAAACCCCTTTTAAACGACTCCTAGTCCATGTAAACCAAAGAAAAAGGTTCGGGAGTCACATTTGACAAAGGGGAAGGCAAGGATAAAATCCAAGGCACCCCTTTGACCTAGCCAAGGCTAGTTGCATGATTTAATCAAAGATTTTCTTGTTTTAACCAAAGAATTTATTACATTTGGATGCACTACATGAATGCAAACCCTAAACCTAGGGGTATTGGGGGAAATTTCTCTTCAAAGGTTGAGTGGTGCCAATCACATTAATTGTGAAGCCCAATAACGATCCTGTGAAGAAGTCACGAATAATGCGAGTGGGATGCAAATGAATGGAATGCATGTATGCAATGTGAGGACATGAGTTTGAAAAAGTAATAAAAGACAATAAATATGTAAATGAAAATGTGCACGTGAGTGGGCAAGGTACGGTATGTGAAATGATAATATGAAGTGCATGTGTGCAAGTGATGATAAAAGTGTTCGTGTGCAAGTGAAGAAACATAAAGGTGCATGTGTGCAAAATGTGAGGAAAAATGAAAGTGTGATGAGAGTATAAAATGGTAGAGTGGATTTAAAAAATGCATGAGCCTAGGGAATTCATGCATATTGGGTACGGGGAGACCTAAATCGTGACTCAATTTGCCCTTTTATAGAGGGAATACAAGCGTGCTAAGGCTTAGAAAAAGCCAAACTCGTCTATATCCCATATTCAAGGGGACTCTCAAGCAAATGAACCCTATAACTAGCATGAAATGCAAAAATCCTAAAATGGAGGGAAAAGGGGTTCGAGGGGCATGCAAAATGATAAAACTAAAAAGAATGCATGACATGTAATGAACATGCAAACATGTACTAACGAGGAGAAATCCCTAAGGGTCTAGCATTGGACTAGCCCATTCTATGAATTCCGACTAGCGTTGGACTAGTGGAAACCCACATTCATTCAGGCTATGGAAAGCGAGTAGACATGCCAAACACTTATAAACATATAGCACATAACATTTAGCATGCTCGACTAGATGCAAGGCCCTAACAAAGCAAATTAACACGTAGTAACTAAGCATGCACGACACATAAGACAATTAATGCCCTGACTATTACATTTGCTAGCTAGGCACATGACTTCGATAGGTCTTCATTGAATGCTCCTCCAAGCCCTATCTATTACATTAGGGAGACCCTACTACAATCTAAAAGGGAAAAAGGAATAAAATAATTAAATCTCTAACTATTACAAGCCAAGAGGTGTACACATACCCCATAAGGAATAACTTAAATAAAAGTAAAGTAAATAAAATAAATGCAAGGAATTAAGGAAAGACCAGGAAAGCGAAATAGACATGCATATTCACATAACACGTAGGAGCACGTAGGGTCAAATGAAGTGCAAATGAGGGATGGAGTGTACCTCCCTTGAGTTGATGTCCAAATGAAAGAAAAATGGCTTCAAAACAATAAGAAGGTCAAGGTACCTCTTTAATTGAAAAAAAAAACTAAAAGAAAAGTGCAAATACACAGCTCACATGATCCTGAAGCCATTATAATCATGAATTAATTGCAATGAAAACAAGACATAGTAGTTAATTGAAGCAAAGCAAGCAATGAAGTTTCGAAATTAAAACTACCAAGGACTAAAATGCGAACATTAACCAAGCACTCAAACTTAATCAAACACTTTTAGGAACCTCAAGGGTCCAAAGACGAAGAAAAGGGCAAGTAATGGCTAAAATGCAACTACTTCATGACTCGATTGCAAGAATTTAGAACATTATTGGGCCTTTGTAACATTGCTTCGAAATCAAAAAGACCAAATTGATTAGTTTTTTCAATTACTTGGGCCATAGTGAGTCAGGGGGGAACTTGGGGGAGTTAAGAGGCAATTTTTGAAGAGTTATTTCATGCATGCACGAAGGCTGAAGCAGTTTTTCTTCATTTCTCTTTTTGTTGGTTTCGGCCAAAGCTTCCTATGGGCTTAAGCATACAACAATCCTTAGGCAGCCAATATCACTCCTCAAACCCAAAAGAAACAACGAGATCAGCAACTAAAATCCATTAGTAATCATCTCATCAACAATTAATGAACATCCTAACATCAAACAACCATTGAAAACCCAAGCAAAGAGAAAAATGAGGACAAACGGAAATGCATTTTGCATCTGATGAAACCAGTGGGGATTTTACCAGGAGCACAAGAAAGTTTTCAATCACATCACTCAAACCATCAAACATCAAATCCTTTCTAATCCTTGTGAGCAATATTAAGCCACTAAAAACCAGTTTGCAAAACATGAAAAGCAAACGAAAATTAAGACAAACAGAGAAAGAAAAGAAAAAGCTCTAAACTCCGGATTCATTCACAAGTTTCTGGGTTCCTTTATCAAACATTTAAATCATGCCAACCAACCTCTAAGCTAAAGAAAGCTTGCAATTTACTCCATTTAACACCAAAACCTAACATTAGAATTGCACCAACACAAAAACAACAACCGGGGAAACATCAAGACAGCAAATCATGATAAAAAATCAAGGAACTAAACCAGCCGCAAAATGCCACAGGATTCATGCCTTTTGGGTTTGGATTCTCATGGAAACAGTGCTAAAGAAAGAAAGGGAGAAGCAAGGGTTACCTCAGAATGTTTGTGGCATCGAACCAATGTGAAATCTCCAAGAAATGGCGTGCCGATTCTTGAAATGAAGCAAAAGGAACTTTGCCGCAAAAATTCAGCGATGATGAACTTTGGGTCCTGATTTGGGAGGGCTATGGATGTTGCTTTAGGGAGATTCCTAAATGAAGTTCTTGTTTTGCTTGCCAAGATGGTGCAGAAATCAAGAGTTCTTTCATAAAGCTAAGAGCTTTTCAGAAATTGGTCACGAAATCAAGCTGGTTCGTCAGCTGAGTGATGAATTTTTTCTTTTTTGCTAGCAGCCATCCTTTCTTGCTTTCTTCAGCCGTGGAAAACTCTCAAGCTCTCATTTTTCCTCAAGCTTTTACCTCTCTCAAAGCCCTAACCTTTTACCATAGCCGAACTTCCTCTGTTTTCTCTTCCAGCTGTCTCCTTTTCACTTTCTTTCCTTCTCCGCCACCCAGCTCTAAATTCTCAGCCGTCACTAGCTTCCTTGTTTTTTTTCAGTTTTCTTTTCCGTCAGACCTCTCACTCCTCTCTACCCTTCCCTAAGTTTCCTTTTTCCTTTTCCCCGCAACTCTAACCCTCATCCAACTCCTTCTCTGCTCCCGGCTCTCCCCTCTCTTCCTTACACTAGCCTTTTCTCACAGCCCAACCTTCTTTCTCTTCAGCCGTCTATGTTCTATTCCCGTATCCTCCCTTGCGGCTACTGTTTTTTGCTTACCTTTTATATGACCCCCCTAATCCCTAATCCTATCATCCAAGGGTTTCTAAACCACCCCAGCTTGACCCTTTTTCCTGGCCCTCCGATAGCTCCCCCCAACTCCTCCTTGCAAGCTGCGGAAAAATACGCAGCTTGCATGCTGCAGTTTTTTTTTTTTTTAACTTAATAATTTAACAAAAAAGTAAAACTAAATAATAATAAAAACAACAATTTTAATTACAAATACATCAGAATAAACAAACTAAAACAACAAAATTGCCATTTTCAATCTTTTTCTTTCATTTTTCATTTTTCATCATTTTTCACTTTTTTCTTTTTCTTTAAGAAAACATTGTATTAAAACAACTCAACATATTTCTTGAATATTTTTCTTTCTTTTTTCTTTTTTTCTAGAAATTCTATGCTAAGAATAAAAACTAAACTAAAAACTAAAAAGTGAATAAAACTAAAATAAAAAACTGAAAATAAAAAGTAAATGAAATTACACCAAAAATTTGGTGTCTACATTATGTACTTTGTTGAGAGATATCATCTATTGAGAGATTGGATATCTCAGAGTTTGGTTCTAGCCCGGTTCCAAGGATAGACGGACTATTCGAGCCAACTGGGGCTTGGTTGAAGTTAGTTCCATGCTAACCTTGGGATTTCGTTCTTTGTTAAAGTTTTGATTAAAGCTAAGTGATTTTGTTTCGCTCGAGCTGCTGTGTGTTGTTGACTGGCAAGCGGGGGTTGATAAGGTGAACGGGGAAAGCAAGTGGAGTCTACGGACCATGAGTATTTTGGTTGACGGAGTGTCAACAGGCGTTCAAGCTTGGGGAAATGAACTGGCTTTGAAGCCACCTATATCCTACCATTGTGATGTTATATTTCTGTCTATTGATGTGAAATATTTTGGGTTACATATTTATTTGGATGTGATTTTATGTTTTTACCCCGATTATTCACTAAGCATATAGTTTACCCCATTCCATTTGTTTTCTTTAGCAGGGGCCGACGCGGGGAAAGCTCTGGAAGGTGTATAGACTTTTGGTTTCTAGAAAACTTGATTTTGCCCTAGTACTTGTTATAAGTTGACTAGTAAGATGTATATATTTGTTATGGAGGTTATAGTTATTAGCTTTTCTAGGGTTTACTTTTTGGTACTAGTGGTATGTATGACTTGATGTAATAGTGTATATAGAACTTTCTTTTACCGTGAAATTTATTTTATCATTTTTAAAAATGAGTCCTGGCGCAAGCAAGGTAGGTGATCTGCTAAACCCATTGGTACGCCTCTGGGTACGGTGGGGTCATCACACTTGTTGCCGTAGTGAGTGTTCTAAGTGCATGTAAAGTGCTTACTTGCAATGTCTCTTACTTGAATGACATGTTCGCTTGCTTGAAATACTTGCTCTTGTTACTCTTGAACTGTTAACATTGGGACGAGGATGTGCCTTATCATACTCGCTCCTTTGTTACTTGATATTGATATGAGATGAATTGCTTTGCTAGTACTTGACTTGTTGGTCGCTTGGGTGGTTATTCTATCGACTTTCTTGCGTGCTTGGGGCCCCAAACCCCATTGGCTAGTTGGTCGGCATGATTAACGAACCATGGGTCTTGTCACTTGTCACATGAACTTGAACTTGTACTTGAGCTCTTGAACTTCAAATGGTATACTCGAGTATTACCCTTCTTGAATTTTGACGTGCGGGCCTAGTAGGGGGTTGAACGGTGGTTGGAGAATGATATGAAAGTGGTGAAATACTTGTTAATATTTTGGGAAAAATGTTGACGGAGTGTCAAAGGAATTTTTCTCAAGCTACTTGAATATGCTCTTGAGAGCCCCATATCCTTTTATATGGCAATGTTAATTCTTAATTGATGAGTACCCGACGTGTACTTGCATTATGATTGTGAACTGTGGTTATGTGGCATGAATATGATATTATCGTTGCATGACTTTTCTTGGAACCTCACAGGGCGAAAACTCACAGTTTAGATTTGTTTTCTTTATAGAGGGTGAGCACCTGGGCGAATGAATAGAAAGGGCTAGGTCGTGTCAAAATCCTTTGCTGTAGCTTAGTTGTCCCAACTTTTAGTTTTGGTTTTTTGTAAGTTGGGAACTCACCTTTCGTAAGTTTTTCAAGATTGTATCGATCACAATCCTCTAATTTTAGCCAGGGATCTTTTGTATTAGCCATGTAAATGTGACTTTATTTTTAAAGGACTTGTTTTTTAGCTAGCGCTTGAGTCCTAATGAAAGTTGGGCAGGCGGCCCGCTGAACCTTTTGGTTCGCCTTAGGGAGAGGTGGGGTCGTCACTGTCGGTATCAGAGCCTAGATTAGAAATGGCTTGGGCAAAATAGAAATTTGATTCTAAGGAACTTAGTGTGATGTGTTACGGTGTCATTAAGAATGATTAAACTTGTCTAAGTTGTAAACTGTGTTATCCTTGTAGGTTATGGATGGAGCCAGTGGAGAGGGTGGAGGTTAGCCGTCTCGAAGGCGCTTTCGAGCCATTGATTATGAAGAGAGGCCAGGAGGACCAATCCGGCGTTAGAGTACCACTAGTCGGACAAGACAATGTAGTCGTTCCCAGAATTATTCCTATGCTAATAATGTGGTCATGGTGATACTAGATAAAAGGAGGAGGCTTAGGCGTGCCAATGTTAGGGACCAAACCGTGATGGTAAGGATGAGGGGCATCAAGAGGATGCAAGCGGATAGGATTCAAGAGCTCCAGGGGAAAATATTAATGGAGCAGGAGGGAACCAATGCTTTTAGGGAACAACTATAGGTAGTTAATGACCGCCTCGGTAGGGTGGTTAGAGAGGTTAGGGATCGATCTGGGGTATCATTGATGAGTGCGAAGTGCTAATCCAGGGAGTGATTGGCGCTAATACATCTGTAGAGGTTAAGGGCGATGGAGCCCCTAAAGAGGGAGATGCATCTAGTTCTACCCATGAGAAAGAGAGTCCGTTAGCTCGGTTGGGAACTAGGTTGGAACCCCTTTGAGTTTTGTTTTTGTGACGACCCCACTTCTCCCAAGGGCGAACCCAAGGGTATCGGCGGGCCGCCTGCCTAGCTCGCGCCAGGACTCAAACCTTAAAGCGATAAAAACCAGAAAATCCAAAAGAGTACCTTACATACTATATACAAATCCCAAAAAGGTTATAATTACATTCTCCAAAAGTACCTGCTCCAACTATTACACCCTTATAATTACAACCAAAACTAAAAGGTAGACCCTAAGGAGGGTCCTTATACAAACCACCACAATAAAAACAAACATCCTAATTGTCCAACTATGACAAACCAATACTAGTGTAAGTGCCCATAAGTCCCCGCCTCGGCCCCTGCTAAGGAAAACAAAAGGAACGGGGTAAGCTATATGCTTAGTAAGTAAACAGGGGCAAAAGTGTAAATGTCACGTAACCACAGTTACTCAATAAGAGTAAAGCAAAAGCAGAAAAGTAACATCACATAATAAGGATATAGGTGGCTCCAAAGCCAAGTCGTTGCCATGCGTGACCTCCTGTCGACACTCCGTCGACCATACATAAGGTCCGTAGAACTCCACTTGTACACCCACCGAACACCTTATCACCCTCACTGGCCAGTCACCTCACAAACTTGCCCAGGCGAACGAAATCACAAACTTGAGCTTGAGTCACAAGCTCGGGTCACAAAATTGGTTCACATACTCAGCGAACCGGGTTCACAAACTTGGTGACCTCAAACCAAGTTGGACTGACTTCGACCAAGCCCTAACCGGCTCGAATAGTCCATCTAGGTATTGAGTTCAACCTCAAACTCACAAAATTTACAAAATTATTCAAAAGTCACCCTGAGCCACCAGCTCAAGGGTTTTAGTTCCAAAATTGCTCATATACATAAGTCATGTACAAATATGTGTGCAAATTAGGGTTTAGAGCGAGTGCGATAAAGTACACCCTCGTCTAAGTACCCACTTCATACATATCGAAACACATAAGCAACTAACATACAAAAGCGGCCTGAATACTTACTCCAAATACAAAAGTAGTACAAAAGCGGAAATCACTTCGTTGGTTGGCTAGTAGTGGGCCCCACCGGCTCCGCCTAGTTCACCACCGTGTGAAATCGAAGATTGTGTCACAATATATCACAAACAGCTACTCACACACGTAAAACAAGCAAAACGGCAAAATTGGCACGTGCAAGTGCGAAAACGGCAAAAAAGGGCACACGCGCGCGCGCGGAACGGCAAACGGGACGGCCAAATCGGCCATCTTAAACCGTTTTGGTCAAAAGTTAGGATAGGAGTGTCGGATCAAGGTGAGCGAGATACCGTTTCGAAGCTAAGAGGAAGGGATACAATTCTCATGAAGACATCTCAACCCAGATCTCAATAGGTATAGGTCAAAAAGGCACGAAATAGTGCCAGCTGTTTCATGGCAAGTTACCAAACATGCCCTGTTTGCAAGGCCGTAACTCACGGCTCAGAAATCGAAATCAAGAAATTCCAAAGGCGTTAGAAAGCTGAGACATAAGTTTAAAACTTTGATGTTTTGGCCAAGACCTGAATCCACTCAGAACAGAACGAAAATCGAGTGTCAACGTACCCGTCAGAACTGTCCAAATACAAGGCAGTTCTGACGAGCATTATTGTTTTGATCATAACAGGAGCTACGGAACTCGGTTTTCGACGTACTTTATACCGTTTCGAAGCTGAGACCAAGATATAAATTTCTTATGAAGGAGTAGACACCCAGATCGTATGGAATCAGAACGGAAAAATGCACGGCAGAAACTGAAATGTAAAACGTACACAAACGGACGTCTAAAACAGGTCTGAGGGTTTTGTCTATAACTCGGAATACATTAATCCGTTTGACCTGCAATTTTACAGGTAGATTCAGAACTTAAAAGGCTACAACGTTGAAGAAGGCCACTTAACCCAGTTTCGAGTGTAACTAGGTCAAAACTGTAAGATGCTAAACCAGAATCGTAAAACAGGTGAACAAACCGCAACCTGGTGCAAACAGCATAACTCAGCCTACTTAAGTCCAAATTCAGAAATTTCAAAGGCATACGAAAGCTTAGAAACAGGGCTACATTTCATCAGAAGACTAGAACAACCAATTCTGAAGTAATCCTATCCAAAATCACCAATTACAAGTGCAGTTCTTACATTCGGACAAAACCAGAACAGCAAGGGTATTTTCGACCTTTCTCACTCTACACTACTCCGATTGACCTGATATTTTACAGGCACCTATAAAATGTCATTTACTACAACTTTAATGTTTTAAGCCAAGGCCAATTCGGCCTCTATCTAGGACCAAAATATTCGGACAGAATGAAGAACCAAGAAACCCCAATTTTCCAGATTTCATTCAAAACAGAAATCACTTGCAATCTTCCACTTTTTCCACCATCTAGCATCATTACATACCATTTCCAACCATCATATATAGCCACACAATCATGCTTATATTAAAACAGGAAAATCCCAATAAATATAAAACTTCACTAAATCATCCACAAATCAAGATATAAACCATAATTTTTCATCTCTTAACACCACTAAGCATGAATTAAGCTTCATTAGGTGAAGGAGAGAGTTCATTCATTACTCACCTAGTAAAACAAGAGAGAGGGAGTTGCTTGTCACCTTAGCTTCCACAAACACTTCACCAATCAACTTACTAATACCAAATGAAGAGGTTTTATGGAAGGAATTCAAGATTAACCGGTTAGTTTATGAGATTGAGCAAGATTAGGACAAGGAATTGAGAGAGATTTTTCTTTCTTCCTTTGGAGAGAATTTCGGCCAAGAGAGAGAAAAGAATGAGGAAGATTAAGCTTCATTTGTCTTATAAGAAGGTTGGAAAAAATAAGAATTAATTCTAGCCACAAGTTTGGTTAACACTTGGTTGAATCACAACCACACAATTTTCTCTCTCTTGTTGCATTTTGAACCACTAATTTTCGGCCAATAAGAAGCTAAGAGGGGGGGAAGATATTTTGCTCTATTAGTGGTAAACTTGCATGGCAAGTAAGTGGTGGTCAATTGGTGCGTTCAATCGGTAATGCGCGGGACCCGCCGGTTCGCGCCGTTTTTTCTTAAAACACACGTACTAGGGTTTTTACTTCCTATTCACTAATCTTATCTTATTGCTCCTAATTACATATTATTTCTCACTTAAAAGTCACTTTTAATCACCAAATTTGATCCTTTTTCCGTACCAAAATTTCATCCGGCGAAAATCACAAAAACCCTAATTTTGCTCCAATGCTGAAACCGAAGAGTGAAACCCTACTTTCTAGGCTCACTTGCACTTATTATGGAATAATTGGATAGTAGGGCTTTAAATCTTAATCCCTACATAGGGTTTTCGAAATACTCCTAAAACCAAACGTTACCGCCCAGCTAATGAATATATCAACGTAGAACGGACTGGGGCCTCACAGTTTTGACCCTATGTGAGGGGTAGTTAGGAAAGCTCCTAGTCGGATGTATTGTACTTTTGGTATAGTTTTGTTCACCGTACATTTGATGTGATCCTGCTACTTGTGTAAATGCGATTGTTTTGCTTGTATCTGACTTTTATTATTGTGGTATATATGAAAAGGTTGTGTTTAGATATACTTTACCCTTTGGCTTGTTTATTTTCTTGTATCTGGCCTATGCGTTTTGATATTTTAAATTTTTGCATCTGCGTTTCAATTATAGACTTTTAAAACCAATGGACGGTAGAAGAAGTGGACGTAGCCATAGGCGTGGACCCAGACAATCCCAAGAACAAGGGGTGACCGAGAACCTATAGTTAATTAAAATTAGGGACCAGGGGCTGAAGCAGGAAACCAAGTGGCTATGGCCATTAATCATACGACTGACTTGTTGGCTCAGTTGGTGGACCGTCAAGGCCAAAATCCTCCTAATTAGCCTAGAAACCCTGAAAATCCTGCGAAAGATAGAGCATTGGAATGATTTCAAAAAATTTTTCCCCCTAAATTCTTGGGTGGACCCGATCCTGAAGTAGCCGAGAATTGGCTTGCTAAGATGATTGACATTTTCATAGTTTTAAACTATCCGAAAGAGAGGCAAGTGAACTTTGCCACCTTTCAGTTTGAGGGGTTGCTCGATCCTAGTGGAATGTTATTTGAGTTAGGTGGGAAAGAGAACAAAACCCTAGGACTTGGGTAAACTTTATTCGGGAATTTAACGAAAAATTTCTTCCACCATTGATTCAGGAGAAGAGAGAGGATGAATTTATAAAATTTCATCTGGGATCTCAAAGTGTAGGTGAGTATGATGCCCAATTTACTAAATTGTCGAAATTTGCTCCTGAACTAGTAGTGACAGAGCAGAGGAGAGTAAGATGCTTCGTGCAAGGCCTTAATATATGGAGATCCAAGAAGCATTAGCGGCCGCTCAAATAACCACTTTTAGGGACGCACTTGAGAAAGCTCAGCGGGTTAAGCTTGCAAGGTCTCAAGTAAAGGCCTTTCATGGTCTGAAGAGAGGTCCACCAAGTACTAATCTAGGGCAAGGTGATAGGAGTGCACCTCCGCCCAAGGCTGGAAGAGGGGCAGCAGGAGCGAGAGTTTCAAGGGTGCCAAGAACATTCCTATCTAGGGGACCCCAAAGTGGGCAAGGACAGCCAAGAATCACACCACCAAGAGGGCAAGTGTCAGCTTCTCGTGTAACTTGTGGTTTTTGTGAGAAGCCTAACCACACTGAGAAGGAGTGTTGGAGGAAGGGGCATAAATGTTTGCAATGTAGAAGTACCGAGCACAAGATTGGCAGTTGTCGAATATGCATCGAAAAGGGAATAACATCCAACGGGTGGATAGGGCGAACCCTAGGTAATCATGTGATGACTCACAAAATTTATCTTTTTTAAACTCCTAATTCTAGCTTATTTAATTATTTATTTGGCCATTTGCCCTGAATATTATTTTTTAACCTTTTTGGACCTAATTATATGGATCTATAGCTTAGTTATATTTTTAAATTGACTTGTTTCAAAATTTAATTTTTGGAAGCTCGTTAAGTGAAAAAAGTGAATACGCGATTGGAGTCAATAATCGATTCGAGAATACAATAAACTTGAAAAATTGGAGACTTGTACATTAGTCTTAAAATAGGTATTTTTGTACTTAAGTATCCAAGTATTAGTTAGTGATACTATCGTTATAAGAATTTCTTGGAAATTTTGCTTTATCGCGCAAAAATTGAAAGTACGTGTTTTTACGCGCATGATTATTTAAGGAACTTAAGACCCTTATTTTTAAACCATTAAGAGTGAATAATAATAGTATGAATACAAATGCATTAGAGGTTTAGTGCACTAGTACGCGCGAGGGAGAGTTGACTTTTGCTCAATTTTGGACCACATATTAAAGCTTCTCTTGGAAGCTTCATTTTAGTCAAAACTCTCTCTCTCTTCACTCCATTCCAGACGGCCAAGGAAGAAAGAAAAACAACCCAAAGCTCTTCCATTTTCTTCTTCATTTCTTCATCAATCTTCCACTAAATCACACCAAAATTTAACCACACTTAGCTAATCACTTGGAGACCACATCAAGTTAGGAAAGAGGGCTGCTTTCACGGTTTTTCTTGGGATAAGGAGGACGAAAATTTCTGCTTGGTTCATCAACTAAAGTAAGTGATGATCAACCTTGAAAATCTTGATTTATGGAAGTAGTAGTGCACTTATGAGTTCATGCATGCATGTGGGTAGCTTTATTTATGTTGGATTTTGGTGTGGGGGCTCTATGAATTTCCATTATGGTTGAATTTAATGTTGGTTTAGTGCTTCTTATACTAGAAATGAGTGATGTCAAGGATGAAAACTCAAAGGAGGTCAAAGGGAGAATTTTTTCGATTCTGCCCCTGTGAATTTCATGCACTTTAGTGCAAATTTTTGAGGTTATAATGACTTTTTTCTGATGTATATGTGTAATATAGGTTGCGTACAAAGTTTCATAAAAAAATTTCATGATTTGGTTGGCCAAATGATGTGTTTTCGGAAACCAGCAAAAACTGAAAATTTTCCCGTAACTGCTCTGGCAGTGGTTTTGTTTTGGCTATAACATTTTGCTCCGATATCAAAATTGAGTGCCGTTTGTGGTACTGGAAACTAGACATTCCCAGATTTCCAAAGGTATAAAATACACATTCTGATTCCACCTGAGTAGTTCATACCTATCATTTAAACATGACTGTCCTGTTTCACATCTATACTGGGAGCTCTGTTTTGAGCAGTGAATTGATGCTCAAATGTGAGCTAGTTGTGGATGTATTTTAAAAATGATTTCTTCTAATAAATTGTATCTTTATATATCTAGTTTTCAACACCACCAACCACGCTCAATTCCGAGTTGAATTGAGTGATTTATGACCACATTTCAAAACTGACTTTGTGGGAGAAAACCCTCATTTTGGACAGATTTGTAACCAATCTTGACTTGGGACTTACTATTCAAAATTCCTGGTGTAAACCACCTACCAAATGCATCTTGGATCCTTAATAGGCCTGGTTATCATAAATGAGACATGTTTTAGGCATTTTTATTGGCCAAAGGTTTGAGGAAAGGAAAACTAAAAGTGCAAGGCAGCTTTGCCTTGGAGATTTGGAAATTTTGATGGTTGTGTTAACCAACTTTCCGAATGAATTTTTCTATGAAATTTGGTAGAGGAATAGCCCTTATATGGTAAGATAATACAGCCAAATTTGGTATCATTGCGAGTCCGTTTCGATGTTCAACCAACGTCCCAAAGCCAGCGATTTAAATCTGGAAAATTGGCCTAACGGTATCATTTTTCAGCAACTTTGAGCCACCATATCTTGGTGCTCAAAACTCCGATTCTTGTTCTGTTTGTTTTGTTTTAAACCTTTTACAACTCTAATTGAGTTTCAAATTTGAGGAGCTAGTTCAAATTCTGTGAATTTTGCTGAATTTCCAAAGTTGGCGAAAACCCAACCTCAAAACTGTATCGCAAGCCTAAAACAGTAACTTTGAGCCAAATTTTGAATGTCTTCCATTTGGAATCATAGGAAAGTGTATACTAAGAACTTTTAGTACTTTGGAAGAAGTTTCCAACGATACTGAGTTTTCTAATTTTGGACATGTAAAGAGTGAGATAAAATTTTTAAAAAATCTTGTATCAAACCGAAAATTTTTGAAACTTAAGGAAATGGAGTTTTTTCGAATTTTCCTTTTTTCCTTCGATATTACACGATCGTTTTACACTTGAATTTAGAGATGAAAACCTGTGACAGCCCCACCTTCCCTAAGGCGAACCAAAGGGGTTAGCGGACTGCCTGCCCAGCTCTCGCCAGGACTAACGGTTCAGTTTGGAGCGATCGAGTACGTTCCGGACCATACAACGCGCGTAAACAAGTCAAAATCTCAAAATAAAAAAAATTGAAACCGAGTCGGTCGTGAATAGTAACCGACACGTCAAAACCCAACCAAACATCAAGCAAACATTTCCACGTTGAAATTTAGCATATACAATCCAAAGTGGCATACTAAAGTTATTCAAAAGTGGATACATGTACGGTTTGCCAAATCAAAAGAGAAATGGACCCAAAAGTACATTTAGGGTTTCAATCAATGAGCTATACAAAAGATATGTCCAACTAGCTCCATTCGGCAACCAATTATCAAATCCAGTCCAAAAGTATTTATTTTCCTGTAAGGAAAACAAAAAGGAACAGAAAGGGGTGAGCTTGTGCTCAATGAGGTACCAGACATATAGCAGAAAAATCATGGCATTACACGATATACAAATCAGATATACATGCCCGCTATAAAGCAAGACCGGTAAACACAAGGACTCAAATAGGAAGGATACAGGTGGCTCTCAGGAGCCAGCTTTCCAGTGCAGTACTTGATCCAAGCCGGTTGACTCTCCGTCAACGTATATAGAACCAACGCGTCCGTAGACCCCACTTTACACCAAATTCCGTCCGCCAAACACCCCTTTACCGGGCCCGCTCACCTCAACAGAAACAGAAATGGTAATACTCGAGTATACCGGAATCAAGGGTCTCAATACCCAAAGATCCCAAAACAGAATACCGTGGTTCGTTATCTAATCGTCCAGGCCCTTGTCGGCCCGACTCGAATAACTTAGCCACAGGATTTGAGCTCATAGGTCACAGAAAGGTCGTTGGTTACAAGTTTCCAAACGACGTCCGAACAGATATAGATACAGATACAGATTCAGATTGACACCACAATTGGCATATGAACAGACAAGAGAACGAGTGTGATAAAGTACACCCTCGTCTCAAACAAATTAAACAGATTGCAGAGCAGAAATCAAGTTAAACAGCAATGGAGGGGAGTGGTACACTCACCGGTTCAAGTACAGATACCTCAAAAGTTTTCACTTCGAATTGGCTTTAATCGCCAAGAAACCCTAAAATAATCAAAGTAAACCAATTGAAGGTTTCACATCCAGAATCGAGTAAACAAAATGCACATGTGAGGCTCGACTACTAGTCGTATACCTCGCCAAATAATTACTAATGCAAGGGTACAAAACATGATTTTTGGGAACAAAAAGGTAACATGAGGACCTAGGTTCAACAACCCAAAAGCCCTTCATTTCTATCACAAGCCAATTCAAACTTAAAGGAACCAATCGGCCTAGAAAAATTGGACAGCACTTCCCCTAAATTTCTTACTTTTCCAGCCATCACGGCTTCATTATTTTCCTCAATCAACTCCCAAAGTCATACTCAATATACATTCATCACCACAGCCGTTCAATAGGCTCAAGGTTATCCAAGTACAAAAGTTAGCTAGGAAAATGACCGGAAATAAAAGTCAAGCCCTAGAATATTCCAATAAGCACAAGAAGACTCGATTACAAGTCATAAACCAATGCCAACACGATCACAAAAGGGTTCCATAAGCATATATAAGCATTAGAGGAAACCAGAAAAATCCGGAAATGGAATTAGCTTTAGCCCTGAAAAAAAAACAGTTTTGACCTCATTTTACGGTAATGGCACCAAAGGCACTACGATTATCGGATGAGGGTACAAGACCCACCATTTCAAAGCTAAAAGACAGGGCTACAACATCACAGAAGGTCACTCAACCCAGTTTTGAGTGCAAACAGGTCAAAAATGCAAGATACTACATCAAAAACGTAAAACAGATTCACCAAAACGCATTCTAGCGGAAACATCATAACTCAGGCTCTCCAAGTCCAAATCCAGAAATTCCAAAACCAGCTGAAAGCTAAGAAACAGGGCTAAATTTCATCAGAAGGCCTCAACAACCAATTCGGAAGCAATTCCAGCCAAAACAACCAATTACAGGCGCAATTCTTACATTCGGGTAAAACCAGAACAGCAATAGTAATTTCGACTTATCTCATTCTACACTACTCTGATTGACATAATATTTTGTAGGAACCTGTAAAATGTCATTCCCTACAACTTTCATGTTTTAGGCCAAGGCCAATTCTGTGATGGCCCCACCTCCCCCTAAGGCGAACCAAAGGGGTTAGCGGACTGCCTGCCCAGCTCTCGCCGGGGATTCAGTCGTTCACTACAGTCCTCAAATAAAAACAAGATAAATCTCAAATATAACTCAAATGTTCCAACGTTTACATATCAAAAGCGAAGCGTCCACGCTTCCACTGCGCCACCTGATCCATGATCCCAATTCTTATACAAGAGGAATTCCACAACAATAAAATCACAACAAACCTTCCTTCGCCACGAGCCCTGTGGAGGGGAATAAAATATTTTTGGGGTGAGCTAGAAGCTCAGCGAGTAACCAGAAAAATCAGTAATCAAATATATTTCACAATAATGCATTTCGATCATTTCGATGATGTCATGATTCAGAGATCAAATGTACGTTTATTGCTCTCATGAGCCGGTGAAATCATTGCACTTGAACACCCAACGCTCAAATAGATCATTTAACATTAACATTGAGAGGGAGCCCCTTTTTGAGCTCCAGATAAACATGAACATGAACCATAAACAAGGTGGAGACGTTGGTGTCCAGCACTAGACTTTCCCAGAACTCATTGAAGCCAAATCATGTCATGAATCCACATGCAAGCACGCATGATATGCAATCGAATAAATAATGCAAGAAGCATTTCACAAGTACTTTGGAAATAGTTTAGGGTCACTCACCTCCATGGCTCAGAAACCATCCATCATATATCATTGCCTTGCTCAAATCCAAGTCTTAGATCACAAACTCAATGCAAACAAGTCCTTTAAAACTTCGGACAGCACTTCCCCTAAATTTGCTTACTTTTCCAGCCATCATGGCTTCATTATTTCCTCAGCCAGTCCCAAAGGTACACACACAACAACAAGTTCATCCAATAGCCATTCAGCAAGCTCCAAGTAGTACAAAGACAAGTCAAGCTAGGAAAAAGTCCGGAAATGAAAGTTAAGCTCAAAACCAGAAAAATAGCTTTTGACATCCTTTTGCGGTAATGGAACCAAAGGCACTACGATTGTCGGATGAAGGTGCAAGATACACCGTTTCGAAACTAAGAGATAGGGCTACAATATTACAGAAGGTCACTCAACCCAGTTTCGAGTGTAACTAGGTCAAAAACACAAGAAACTACACCAGAATCACAAAAACATCTTCACAGAACGCATTCTATCGGAAACATCATAACTCAGGCTCTCCAAGTCCAAATCCAGAAATTCCAAAACCAGCTGATAGCTAAGAAACAGGGTTAAATTGCATCAGAAGGCCTCAACAACTAATTCGGAAGCAGTCCTGACCAAAACAATCAATTACAGGCGCAATTCTTACATTCGGGTAAAACCAGAACAGCAATAGTAATTTGGACTTTGCTCACTCTACGCTACTCCGATTGACCTGAAATTTTGTAGGCACCTCTAAAATGTCATTCCCTACAACTTTCATGTTTTAAGCCAAGGCCAATTCGGCCTCTAACTAGGAGCTAAAAATTCGGGCAGAATGTTCCTTCACAAAACCTAATTTTCTGAAATTTCTTCCAAAACAGAAATTGATTGCAATTGTCTACTTTTTCCACCTTCTAGAATCATTATATACCATTTCCAATCATCATAGATAGCCACACAACCATGCTTATATTAAAACAGAAAAATCCCCAAAAATAATAAAATTTCATCACTTCAACCACATATCAAGAAATAATCCATAATATTGCATCTCATACCACCACCAATCATGAATTGAACATCATTAGAGGAAGGAGAGGGGTCCTTCACAACTCACCTTAGAAATACAAGAGATAGAGCAACTAGTCACCTTAGCTTTCCAAACAACTCCACAAAACACCTCAAGACCACTTAGCAAAGAGATTTTATGGAATGATTTGGAGTTTTATTGGTTGGATTTGAAGATTGAGCAAGAAATAGAAGGAAGAAATTGAAAGCTTTTCTTTCTTTTCCTTTGAGAGAGAGCTGGCTATGAAGCTTTAGAAATAAGGATGATTTTTGGCAATTTTTTGATTTATTTGGTAAAGTAGTGAATAGTGTAGTCAAAGTCCAAGACTTAATCTTATGGTGACACTTGTCACCTTTAGGTTTAAAACTTATCTTTTTGTCTCTCCAATACAAATATCTTAACACTTTGTAAAATAATATCACTTAATACAAAATTCCAACAAGTTGTCAAAAATATAATGCATTTACCGCACTAGCGGGTCCCACGTCCAAAATACGCTCTTAATTTCTCAAAAACTAACCGATACTAGAAAAATCATTTTAAAACTGTCTTTGCTCATAAACTTTATGTGGGGAATTTTTCTAATAAAGAAAATGTAGAAAAGGCGGGCGATGAAATAAAATAAACCCTAGAAATTTAGAAAATTTCCGGGTTCTCAAACTCATTTTTTTTTCGGGGCGTCACAAATTCGGCCTCTAACTAGGAGCTAAAAATTCTGGCAGAATGTTCCTTAATGAAACCCTAGGTTTTCAATTTCTTCCAAAAACCAAAATTTCTTGCAATAAACTACTTTTTCCACCTCCTAGCTCCTTTACATACCATTTCCAATCATCATAGATAGCCACACAATCATGTTTATATTAAAACAGAAAAAACCCCAAAAATAATAAAACATCATCACTACAACCACAAATCAAGAAATAATCCATAAACTTGCATCTCCTACTACCACTAAGCATGATTTAAGCATCAATTAAGGGAGGAGGGTGGTTCTTCACAACTCACCTTAGAAACAAGAGAGAGAGAGAGTAATAGGTCCTCTTAGCTTTCGAAATAACTCCACAAATCAACTTACTAACACTAATTGAAGAGGTTTTATGGAAGGAATTCAAGATGAAACGGTTAGTTTGTGAGATTGGGCAAGATTGGAGCAAGAAACTTGGAAGCTTTTCTTTCTTTTCTTATAGGAAGAGGTTCGGCCAAGAGGAAGACAAAAATGAGGAATTTTTGGTGAATTTTTGATTTATTTGGTCAATGGTAAGAAAATGAATAGTGGTCTTACAAGTTCCTCCAATCAAATGGTGACACTTGTCACTTATTTAATGCAAGTCTATCACTTTGTTCCCTCTCACATCAATCCAAATAGCTTCCTCTAATTATCTCTTAACACCCGGTAAATTAAACCCAGTATCCGAAACTTAACCTAGTTGGCCGAATTTTTCCGAACTTTTCGCACTAGTGGGTCCCACGTCCGGTATACGCTCTTAATTTCTCAAAACCTATTCGATACTAGAAAAATCATCTAAAAATTATATATGCTCCTTAAAATTATCTAGAAATTTTTCCTAAGCACGAAAATGCAGAAAACAAGCCATGAAAAATAATAAAACCTAGAAAATGCAAAAATACGGGTTCTCACAAAACCAAATTTCTCTTGTGCTTTAAAACCTACCTTTGAGCCTCGATTTACGAGTAAATAGGGATAATTTTCATGAGATTTTCTTAGATTGTACTCTAGTACAATCTTCTTCAATAATTGGGATTATACATGATAGTTTATTATTAAATGCTCAGGCACTCAAGAGAACCTTCAAGGTGATCTCACGGGAGACGCCTAAACTATCATTTGAACTTGCTACTTGATTCACTCGGTGAGTGTCAAGTGTGTGACAACGTGTTAATTGCTTTTGATAAATGAAAATTTTGGAAGTGCCGAGCCGAGTGTGTAATTTATCGCACTCGTACTCATTTAAGTGAATTGCACTTAAATTTCATGACATGAAGTGCCTGAATTATTTAAGGTGACTTGTTAAGTGAATTTAAGTGAAATGTTTAAGTGCTTGTTTATGCTATGGTAGCATATGTCATTTGGAGTGAATCTTCTCGACTCTTACATGTTAAGTGGGGGACGCCCAACTCTCTCATCGGCTAACCTTGGACTCGAGCCGGCATGGGCTTGGTCGAGCTCCTTGGCAAACCATGAGATCATATAAGCTTGACCTATTGAGAGGTTTTGCTTGGCATACTCGTGGAGTATCGCCTCATAAAAGTATTCCGGGTCCGGTGTGGTATGTAAGGTGAAAGGGGATTGTGTAAGTCAAGTTTCTACAGACTAAACCTACCCGATTGATGGAGTGTCAACTCGTGGAGGTTCATGATCGTGCAAGTGAAAAATAGCTCCTGAGAGCTTCTATATCCTTGAATTGTTTCTGTTTATTTTTCCAGCTTGAATTGTCATTTATTGAAATATTATTACTCGACTTGAAAAATTGGGATTGTTACTTGAACAATGGATGAAATTTTTGGAGAACTATGATTGTACGATAAAGTACCATCCAGGGAAGGCCAAGGTAGTGGCCGATGCTTTGAGTCGTCAAGTACAAGTGGCCGGATTAATGATTAAGGAATTATACTTGTTAGAAGAAATTAGTTATTGGAATCCTCGACTGGAACCGAGGAAAGTAATTCTTGGGAATATAATAGTGAATTCTGCTTTGTCGGAACGTATCAAAGAATCTCAGGAAAACGATGCTGAAATGCAAAAGTGGGTGGAAAAAGTAAAAAATGGAGAGAAATCGGATTTTAATGTGGTAGCAAACGGTATTTTGAGGTTTCAGAATCGGATGGTAGTGCCAAAAGATGAAGGGCTTAAGAAGAAAATTCAAGAAGAGGCACACCGATCAAAGTTTATGGTACACTCGGGAGGAAATAAAATGTACCAAGACTTGAAGAGTCTATATTGGTAGGAGACTATGAAGAAGAAAATTACCCATTTTGTCCAGACCTGTTTGGTTTGTCAACAGGTTAAAGTTGAACATCAGAGACCATCAGGACTTTTGCAAACCTTTGGAGATACCCGAGTGGAAGTGGGAGAACATCACTATGGATTTTGTATCAAGACCACCAAGGACACAAAGAGACGACGATGCTATTTGGGTGATAGCAGATAGACTGACCAAATTAGCTCATTTTTTTCTATTAATATGAAGTACTCATTGGAGAAGCTGGCTAAGTTGTACTTGAATGAGATTATCAGGTTACATGGAATACCTGTAAGTATAGTGTTCAATAGAGATTCGAGATTTGTTTCAAAGTTCTGGCAAAAGGTGCAAGAGATGCTGGGGACTAAACTGAATTTTAGTATCACTTATTATCCCCAGACTGACGAACAATCTGAGAGGACGATTCAAACCCTTGAGGACATGTTGAAGACTTGTGTTTTGGATTTTGGGGAAAGTTGGAGTAAGTTTTGACGTTGGTGGAATTTGCCTGTAATAATAGCTTCCACTCTTCTATTCAAATGGCTTCGTATGAAACATTTTATGGTCGGAAGTGTAGGTCTCCGATTTGTTGGGATGAAGTAGGTGAAAGGAAAATTTTTTATCCGACTACAATACCTTGGATTGAAGAGGCCAATGAAAAGGTGAAGTTGGTATGTCAAAGGATTCTGACAGCTCAATGTCGTCAAAAGAGTTATGTAGATAATCGAAGAAAAGATTTAGAATTTACAGTTGGAGATCTAGTATTTCTTAAGATTACACCTCTGAAAGCAAGTTTAATGTCTGGGAAGGGAAAGAAATTACAACCGAGGTTTGTAGGACCTTATAAGTTTATCCAAGACGTGGGGAATGTAGCATATAAGTTGGAATTGCCATCGAGTCTATCTCGAATTTACAATGTGTTCCATGTGTCTATGCTTAAGAAGTACCACCCAGATCCTTCACATATTTTGCAACCGGAAAGTATTGAAATTGATGGGACCTTGACTTATGAGGAGAAACCGGTCAAACTTTTGGATAGGAAGGTAAAGGAATTGAGAAATAAGCAGATACCATTGGTATACTGAAGAAGTTTCCAATGGTACCAAGTTTTCCAATTTTGGACTTGTAAAGAGTGAGATACGATTTTTCAAAGATCTCGTATCAAAGCGAAAATTTTCGAAACTTAAGGCAATGGAGTTTTTTCGAATTCTCCTTTTTCCTTCGAGATATCACACGATCGTTTTACACTTGAATTTAGAGACGAAAACCAGATTTCTCTCCTACTTTAAAACCCGCCTTTGAGCCTCAATTTACGAGTAAATAGGGCACATTTTCATGAGATTTTCTTAGATTGTACTCTAGTACAATCTTCTTCGATAATTGGGGTTATATATGATAGTTTATTATTAAATACTCAGGCACTCAAGAGGACCTTCAAGGGGATCTCATGGGAGACGCCTAAACTATCGTTTGAACTCGCTACTTGAATCACTAGGTGAGTGTCAAGTGTGTGACAACGTGTTAATTGCTTTTGATAAATGAAAATTTTAGAAGTGTCGAGTCGAGTGTGTACTTTAAGATGACTTGTTAAGTGAATTTAAGTAAAATGTTTAAATGCTTGTTTATGCTATGGTTGCATAAGTTGTTTGAAGTAAATCTTCTCAACTCTTACATGTTAAGTGGGGGACACCCAACTCTCTCATTGGCTAACCTTGGACTCGAGCCAGCATGGGCTTGGTCGGGCTCCTTGGCGAACCATGAGATCATATAAAATTGACCTATTGAGAGGTTTTGCTTGGCATACTCATGGAGTATCGCCTCATAAAAGTATTGCGGGCCCGGTGTGGTATGTAAGGTGAAAGGGGATCTTGTAAGTGAAGTTTCTACGGACTAAACCTACCCGATTGATGGAGTATCAACTCGTGGAGATTTGTGATCGTGCAAGTGGAAAATAGCTCCTAGAGCTTCTATATCCTTGAATTGTTTCTGTTTACTTTTCTTGCTTGAATTGTCATTTATTGAAATATTATTACAAGAATTGAAAAATTGGGATTGTTACTTGAACAACGTGCCTGCATGTGTGCTCTTGGCCTCACGAGCATTTTTGCTCACCCCGTAGATTTGTTTTCCTTAACAGGGATGGATGAAGTGGAACTTGTTGGAACCCTCTTTTGATGTACTCTTGTATTAGGTTTCAAATGTATTTGACTAGACTCTTGGTTGTTGCATATTTTGAAATTGAATGTATCCTTTAGAAATCCTGATGTAAGGTGTGAGAACCCAAAAATTTGCACATTTTCTCAACATTATTTTATTTCTTTGCCTACATTTTATACTTTCCTTAGAAATATTAAAATTTCTATGCATTTTTACAAGAAAGTACAGTTTTAAAATCATTTTTTCTAGTATGAGTTAGTGTACATTAATTTCAAGTGCGTTACAGACGTGGGACCCGCTAGTGCGATATAAGTTTCGTGACTAAATGATTTTTGTGTTAAGTGTTATTATTATACAAGGTGCTAGAGGATAATTAGAGGTTGGTTATATGATGTAACCATTGGAAGCCAAAGGATCAGAGAAAACTCTAGAAGGGCCAAGTGTTGCAAACCTATTGGAGGTTGGACTTTGACCTCATTTTCACCTTTACTAAAAACCAAATTTTGACCCAAAATATCTTCATTTTTCTTGCTTCTTGGCCGACTCTCTTGAGGGGAGAAACAAGAGAGAGCTCTTCAATTTCTTGCTTCCAAACTTGCTCAAATCTTGAGTTTTAGCCAACCAAATTTGAAACTACACCATACAAATGCTCAACTAGGAAGCTTGATGGTTTTGGTGGAGTTGTTTTGGAGGAGGAAAGACTAAACCACTATCTTCTTGTGGTTTTAAGGTATCTTGCCAAGAAATCTCTCTTTACTTTTAATACTAGATTCGTTGTTAGCTTATTTGTGGTTCAAAGGTGCTTGTAATGCTTATATCAAGTGATTTTGGATGGTTGGGGGTGATGAATTTGAGTTAGGGTTTGAATGATTCACTTATCATACTTATTGTGTGGGTGGTATATGATATATATAAGGTGGTATAAGAGGTGGTAGTGATGGTTTCAAGCTAAAAATGAGATTTATACCTTGATTGTGGCAAATTTTCCGAATTGAAGTTAAGGTATACCCTGTTCTGCCCGGTTCTAGTTCACCATGATAGAGGCTGAATTACACTTAGCCTAAAATATGAAAGTTGTATAGAATGATGTTTTATAGTTTTCTACAAACTTTCAGCTCAATCAGAACAACGTAGCCTATGAAAAGACCGAAATACCCTGACTGCCCTAGGTGAATCCGGTGATCAGTTTTGAATATTTTACCAATCTGATCGTGTCTTTTCACCATGATATGTACTGAAATAGTATTTAGCCAAAACATGAAAGTTGTAGTATTATGTCTTAGATTTCCAACGCCACTAAAAACGTCTCAATCGGACTTCGGTAGCCTAAGTTATTGTCATTTACGCATATTGTGGTTAACTGACCTATTTGTGAGATTCTGGTTCTGTAATTCGAAATTTTGACCTAGATACACTATGAACTGGACTAAGTGATCTTTATCAAAGTTATAGCTCTCTGTCTTAGCTTCAAAACAGTATAAATTTTACCTCAATCCGATAAGCGTAGCCTCGATTGTATCCGTTACGCAAAACAACGTCAAATCTGTCTTTTGTTTCTTAATGCAAACTTCATTTCCGCACATGTTCCTAGCCTGATTTTTTACTTGTATAACTTTGAGCCTATGGAATGGCTATTGAAATGATATGACTTTGTGTGTGACTTTGGGATTGATTGAGGAAAACAATGAAGCCATAAATGGCTGGAAAATAGGTAAATACAAAGGGGCGTGCTGCCCAAATTTTCGCTCGAGAGCTAGGTAGATATACTTGCGACTTGAGCAAAGCTTGAGAGCGAATACCACTTGAACCATTTAGGATATTGGCATCTTCTTTTATCGAGGTATATAAGTTAGAACTTAGCCAGAACTTGTACCCTAGGAAAAAATAAAATTTACGACTAATAGAAATATATTTTCTTTGTCACTTCGACTCGAATGGAGATTTTAAAGTTTTACAAGTGAGCATAAGTTTTACAAATATTTTACTTATGTCATTTGGTTTCAATGTACTCTTTTCACTACCAAAACCATATTTATATTTTGTACTAGTACGTATTCGAATTTTCTTTGAATCACTTAAATCTTTGATAGTTGAAACATAATGTGTTCTTTTGATTATATTAGGGTTCCTTGGTGATTGAGGGTAATACCCGGAAGAACACTTTGCACGTTATTTTGCGTAAATAGGCGAGTGTTCAATGTTTGTTATGTTTCCATGAACTATATGATTTGTTGTGGATATTTGATTAAATGATAAATGTTTGTTACAAATGAATTTTGTTAGGCGACTGTGTACTTTATCGCACTCGACCTAAATGAAATATGAAATTTTCAATGTTTAAGTGATTAAATGTTAGTTGTGCATGAATGGAAGTGTAATAGCCTCACCTTCCCCTAAGGCGAACCAAAGGGGTTGGCGGACTGCCTGCCCAACTCTCGCCAGGACTACGGATCAGTTTACGTCAATCTAATACGTTCCGGAACTTACCAATGCGCGCAACCAAGTCAAAATCACAAAATAAAAAAAAATGAAAATCGAAGCCGATGATGAACAGTACCGGCCACGTCAGAATCCGGATACTAGGCTGAGAGTAGCCAAAATTTTCCTTTGCCGTTTGAAATATGAGTTAATCCGAAATCCAACCAAATATCAACCAAACATATATACATTGGAATGTAACGTTTACAAGCCAAAATGGCATATCAAAACGATTCATCATGGATATACAGGTTCTGTTTGCCAATCAAAAGAAAATGAACCCAATACACATTAGGGTTTCATTCAAAGAGCTATTCAAAAGACATTTACATGAGCTCAACTTGACAACCAACAAGTATAACCTTTCCAAAAGTGGTCATTTTCCTGTAAGGAAAACAAATGGAACGGAATGAGCTTAAGCCCAGTGAGTTACCACCACATAAGCAACAAAGATCACATAAGCATAATCTTTCATTTCAAGTACACAATTAAGAAGTAAAACAAGTCGGTAAAAGGATACGGACGGCTCTCAAGAGACCATTTCCACGCTTACATTCTTGATCCAATCTCATTGACCCTCCGTCAATGTTTAAGAATACCCGACCGTAGACCTCACTTCACTCCATTCCTTCCACCCAACATACCCCAACCGGGCCCGCACTCCAATCAGTAGCTTTTGGTAATACTCGAGTATACCGAAACCAAGAGTCTCATTACTACAAGATTCCCCAGTACAATCCCCGTGGCATGTCAATTTTCACGACCAAGCCCTCGCCGGCTTGATTCAATTGACTACCTACGGGGTTGAGCTCAGTAATACAGTAAGGCCGTTGGATATTCGTCCAAACGACACCAAATCAGTTTTCCATGAATGGAATTCAATATCTCATATAGCAAGTGCAGTATTTCAGTAAAACGGTAAACAGTCATGAATGGAATCGCAAGGGGGTGAGGGCGGTCAAGTACACCCTCACCTCAATCACTTCCAATAGCCAAATAAGCCTTCAAGGCATCAAATTCACATATAGCAAAGCCATATTGTAACATTTAAGTGAGTAGTATACTCACTTATCAATTAAGTGTTGTTTCATGCACTTCCGTCAAGAGAATGTCGTGAACCACCGTCACGCCCTAGAACACGTAAACAAGTACAATGAGACTCGATAACGAGTCATAAAGCAATGCCAATCACAACCCCAATAGGGTTTCATATGCATATACAAGTATCATAGGTAACCAGAAAATCCGGAAATGCAATTAACTTTGGCCCTGAAAAAATAGTTTTTGTCCTCATTTTGCGGTAATGGTACCAATTTCACTACGATTATCGGATGAGGGTGCAAGACCCACCATCTCGAAGCTAAAAGACAGGGCTACAACATTACAGAAGGTCACTCAACCCAGTTTTGAGTGCAAACAGGTCAAAAATGCAAGATACTATATCAAAAACGTAAAACAGATTCACCAAAACGCATTCTAGCGGAAACATCATAACTCAGGCTCTACAAGTCCAAATCCAGAAATTCCAAAGGCATATGGTAGCTAAACATCAAGCTACATTTCATCAGAAGACCTCAAAGGCCAAATCGTGCATTTTCATGGTCGAAAATGGAAGACTACACGAAAACAGAAATCTGGGCGCGAAACAGGTTTCGAAAACAGTCAAGGGTATTTCGGTCATTTCACATTCTACAGTGGTCGTATCAAGGTGAAAATTTACAGGAAACTAGTTTATATCCTTGTCTACAACTTTCATGTTTTGGCCAAAATCTAATTCGGTGAGGTTCAGGGTGAAATGTCACGGTCAAATTGAGTGAAAAGGCAACCCTGTTCGCAGCACCCCTTCCTAGACCAGTCTCAGTATTTCCGACTTATCTCATTCTACACTACTCTGATTGACCTGAAATTATACAGGCACCTTTAAAACATTAATACCTACAACTTTCATGTTTTAAGCCAAGGCCAATTCGGCCTCTAACCATGAGATACAAAACCTGACAGAATTGGGGATATAAAACCCTAACTTTCTCAAATTCCTTCCAAACCAGAAATTGGTTACAATTATCTATCCTATACACCTACTAGAGTCATTAAACATCAGTTCCCATCATCAAGGATAGCCACAACATTACATTCATATTAAACCAGAAAATTCATCAATAAATTGAAAACTTCATCATTTCATCCAAAAGCAAGAAATAAATCACAAATGTCATCACTTTAGCTTCCACTAAGCACAACTCAAGCTTCATTAAGTGTAGGAGGAAGTTCAAACACCACTTACCTAGAACACAAGAGAGGTAGAGTTGTTGGACACCTTAGCTTCTCCAAAAACTTCACCAAACTAACCACTAACACCAAATGGAGAGATTTTATGGAGTAGAAATAAGATCAAGCAAGTGTTTTGGAGGATTTGAGCTAGATAGTTGCCAAGATTTTGAAGAGTTTTTCTTCCTTCTTTGCTAGAGAGGGCCGGCCACCAAGGAGGTAAGAAATGGTGATTTTTGTGGTAATTTTGAGATATTTAATCAATGGGTCAAATAAGTCAAAAAAGGTGAATAGTTGTCATAAGTCATATCCAATATAATGGTGACACTTGTCACCTCCATTAATGCAATCCTATCCTTCTTTTTCCTCTCACATCAATCAAATCTCACCCTCTACTTATCTCTTAACACCCGATAAATTTCCACCAGTATCCGGAATTTAACCTAATTGGCCGAATTTTTCCGAACTTTTCGCACTAGTGGGTCCCACGTCCATTATATATCCTTAATTTTTCAAAACTCTCCAATGCTAGAAAAATCATCTAAAAACTATAATTACTCATAAAATTCACCAGGAAAATTTTCCTAAGCCAGAAAAGGCAGAAAACATGTCTTTAAAGGGGAAAAACCCTAGGAAAATTATTAAGAGGAATTTACGGGTTCTCACAGGAAGCCTCTTAGCTGAACTGGGCTCTGCCCTTCGTTACTGATCGACTTGAGCCAGAAGCAGACTCGGTCGGGTGATTTAGTGACCCTGGGTGAACGTTTGGTATACTCGAGTATTACCTTGTGGTCTGGTGGAGCCTGGCCAACGTCCAGGAGGGGGTGAAATGAAATGAATGAATGAATGTCAATGTAAATGGAGGGTTTTACTTATCAAAATGAATTTTTAAATGAATGGAGGAATAAGGGGAATGAAAGGAGAATGAATGAATGAATAACTGAATGGCTCCCTGTGAACACGTATCCTTTTAATGAATATTATTATTGCTTTATATTGTCATGTTTCTTGCATTACTTGCTATTTATGGTTAATGCATTGAACTTGTTGTTTAATTATGTATTCGGAACCTCACTGAGTTTTTAGCTCATCCCTTTAGTTTTTTTTTCCTTAACAGGCGAAGGCGAGCAAGGACGAGAGCTCGGTTTAGACTAGCCTAGACTAGTTTTTGATTTTGTAATGGTTCTCGCCCTACCTTTTGGCACGGGTTAGATGTATGAAGAATTGAGAACCTTTGTATATTCGCTGTTTGTACTCCCTTTTGAGATAGCAATGTATATGAGTTTTGCTTTAAGTTTTGGATTATGGTTATACGAATTCTTTTGGTTTTATTTTGGAATTGATTGAGCTATGACTTAGTCCCGGCGAGAGCTGGGCAGGCGGTCCGCCGAACCCTTTGGTTCGCCTTAGGGTAAGGTAGGGCTGTCACATAAGGATTGGATAACTTATGTATCGTGATCTTGTGGTGTAAGGTTGGAGAAGTTATAGAAGTTTTCCGCACTTCTTTACTTTGCCTCATCACTTTAGATACTATTATATTAAGCTTGAATGGAAATTGTACCGAGTCCTAGCGAGAGCTGGGCAGGCGTCCCGCGGATACTCTTTGGTTCGCCTTAGGAAGAAGTGGGGGCGTCACAAATCAACTGCAAGAGGGAGCGGGCCAAGGGTGCTAGCAAGGGTATATGCGATAGATTAACACCCAGTTCTGGATTCGTCTGAAGTTGTCCAAGGTATGATCCTTATTTTCCATCGCTTGGATAAGATTCTAATAGATCCCGATTCAACTCATTCCTTTGTGACTCCTACTTTCTTGTATGGAATTGATGTTAAATGATAACAGCTCGAGTAGGGACCAACTTATGTCAAGTAAAGAGCTAGTGGTTCCGCGAGGTCCAATTACAAGGAGTCAGGCTAAGAAACTTCAAGAGGCTATGCAAGCCCTAGTTTGTCAAGTTCAAGTGCAAGTAAGAGGGTCAAGTGAAGCTCAAGGGCTCATAATTGATGATCTTAAACTTGGTACACTTGTTCAAGTGATTGAAGCCGAAGATGAAGAAGCTTAGTTCCATTTAAGGTTGTTGTTAACACGGCCAATCATTGGCTCCATTAAGGCCGAATGGTTTTGTTATATTTCCTTGTTTATTTGAGTTAGTTTTGTTAGTTTAATTGTTGGGTTAAATAAATGGAACCACTTCGGGCAGCTTGAGTGTTCAAGTGGGCCGGCTAGGTTCTCAAGTGAGAATTGGGTTTGAGTTAGTTGTAGACACCAAATTTTTGGTGTTTTATTTACTATTCGTTTTTTTTAGTTGTTCTATTTGTCACAATTAGTTTTATTTACTTTTAGTTTTAGTTATTTTAGCCATTTTAGCCTAGAATTTCTCAAAGGAAAAGAAAAGTTTTCAAAAAAAAATAAATATGTTTTAGTTGTTTTGGATTTAGTTTCATTATTTAAATGAAAAGGAAAAATGAAAAATTGAAAAATGAAAAAAGGAAAAAAAAGAAAAAAGGGAAAAGAAGAAAAAAAAAGGAAAATCTCAGCTTTTTATTTTATCTGTTGGTTATTTTTGTACATTTTTATTTAAGTTTAAGTTGGTTTGAATTATTATTATTTTTATTGTGATTTAAATTAAGTGTTAAAAAAAAAAAAAGGGTGCTAGTCACGGCAAGCTGCAATTTTTGCAGCTTGCAAAGGAGGACTTGTGCGGCTCCTTAAGCTGCAAATATGTGGGAATGTTTAAGGGTTTAGGAGGATGTTTTCTGGTATAAAAAGAAGGAGATCAAGCAGCCGCAAGGAGGGGAGGTTTTGACGGCAAAAGAAAGACACAAAGAGAGGGAATCAAGTGGGTAATTAGTGACGGCTGCAAACCTGGAAAAAGCCACAAGGGAACGACGGTTGGGTTAAGGGGAATCAGAAAAAGAAAATAGCAAGAGTGGTGGTTTAGATTAGAACTGAAAGGCAAGAACAGAGGTGAGGAAAAGGCAAAGAAGAAACAGAGGAACTGCATCGGGGAAGATAAGATAGCTTCAAGGATCATCTTTCGTCGGCGGTCAAGTTTTCTTTCTCACGGTAAAAAACTCTCTTTATTTTTCCTGGGATTTAAGTTTTAGTGTTCAAATATCATTTCTGGTTTCTATGAGAAGAGTTTTGGTCAGTCCTAGTTGATAGAAGCTGGTAAACATGTATTCCATCGTCTAGGGGGGTGCTGTTCGTTTCATTCTTATGTTTATAGCTTCAAAGATGATGTCTTTGGCTGTTTATTTGGGTTTTAAGCATGTAAATACTTGGGTTTTGTTTGAAGCCATCACTTAGACTCTTGATATTTTTTAGTGACTAACCGGGTTTTGCATTTCAGTTTCATGCTGAATTTTGTGTTGGATAACAAAAGTGGAAGTTTGGTTTTGAGTTTGGGCATTTGGGTTTGAAGGATATCTAAATCATGTCCAAATGTTTGCTGGAAAAAAACAATTTCAGATTGCCGAACAGAAATTTTTATGGTCTTGCGTCTTGAGTTTTGTCCTTCCTTTTCGGCCTTTCAGCTATGGTGTAATTCCATCCCATTTCTTTTTGGTTGGCTTGCCTGAATACTTTTAAACTGAATAAGGGAATGGCATGAATGTGGTTGCGGGAAAGCTGAAGTTCATAGAAAAATTGCAGTAGTGTTCGTTCCTTCAAAAAAAAAAAAAAAAGTGTTCGAGTGTTTTTCTAGATTTTTTGCATCAATTATTTCTATGTTTGAGTTCCTTCCTATGTCTTTGCTTGTTTGATTGTCAAAATCTTATTTGTTTAGTTCTAAGTTGGGATGTTATATCAAGAAAACTTGGTTAAGGTATGGATTGGATCTGAATCTGGTGTTGGAGGTTGAAACAAAATTGCAGCAGCAAACCTTGACTTGGATATGATTGGGAATGAACTTGAAACCTCATTCTTTTCCCTCTTGCTCTGTCTCTCTCACATGGTATCTTGGCTGTAAATTTTTGGGGTCTAGTGTGAGCTTGGAATTTGAATCTTCCTCCTTGTTAAAAGTTTTGTTTGCCGCATAAGGTTGCTGAAGTTCCAAAATCTCGGCTGGTTGTTGAAAGTTTCTTCTTGATTGCAAGAAATATTTTGTAGACTTTGCATGAGATGGCCTGAACTGCCCAGAGTTTGCATGTATGTTGGCTGACTTTTGATGTTTAAATTTACAAGTTTCATAGTGCAAAATGAGAGGAATCTGTGGTAGTTTGTTTGGATTTAATGGTGTTTCAAAGCTGTTTTGTTTTGTGAAATGCTGCAAAATTGCAGAAGGCTCTAAATGCAGAAATCTGTTTCGTATGCATGCATGAAAAACTCTCCGAAATTGCACTTTGGTTCCCCAAGTCTCCCTTTGTTCCTCTGTGGCCCAATTATATTCAAAATTCTTGCAATTAGGTCCTAGAATAGTTGCAATTGGAATCATTACTTGACCCTTTCTTTGCTCTTGGTCCCTTGAAGTTCCTAAAATGTTTAAATTGGGCTTGAATGCTTTGTTAATATTTGCAATTTGGTCCTTGGAAACTTTCATTTTTCAATTTCATTGCTTGTTTGCTTCAATTAACCCCCTGCTTTGTTTAATTTGCACTTAAATCATGATTTTGAGGTCTTTATGACCAAGTGAGTTTGTGTTTGCATATTTTGGTTTTTATGACCAAGTGAGTTTGTGTTTGCATATTTTTAATTTTTAATTTTTCTCAAATAAATTGGTCCCTTGACTTTTTCTTTTATTTTGGAGGATTAATAAGTGATTTCTTTCATTTGGACACCATTCAAGGGAGGTATAACTTCTTTTATCTTTTTTGTCTCTCCTATGTGAACCAACGTGCTACGTGAGAAATACATGTCTACTTTGCTTTCCTAGCCTTTCTTTAATTCCTTTCATTTACTTCATTTACTTTTGCTTTTTATTTAAGTTATTCTTTATGGGGTATGTGTACACCTCTTGGCTTGTAATAGTTAGGGATTTAATTATTTTATTCTTTTTCCCCCTTCCCCATTTGTTTTAGTTAGCCAATGTAATGATTCATTAGTTTTGGTATATTATTTGGTTTGCTATGTGTTTAATTTGCTTTATTAGGCTATTGCATCTAGTCGAGCATGCTAAGTGTTATGTGCTATTTGTTTATAAGTGATTTTACATGACTACTCGCTTTCTATAGTTATATATGATATGATTGAATGAATGCACGTTGCCACACTAGTCCAACGCTAAGTTGTGGTTCATTATCCTGTATTCCACTAGTCCAACGCTAGTAGGAGTTCCTAGTTATGGGCTAGTCCAACGCTAGACCCAATAGGCCGTCCCCCTTTCGTTAAGTGCATATTTTGCATGTTCACTACATTTCATGCATTTTTCTTAGTCTTTTTTATCATTTGGCATGCTCCTCGAACCCCTTTTTCCCTCATTTTAGGTTTTTGCATTTCATACTAGTTATAGGGTTCATTTGCTTGAGAACCCCCTTGGGTAAGGGAAACGAGCGAGTGTGGCTTCAAATAGCCTTAGCACGCTAGTTTTTCCTTCTAATCAAAGGGGAAATTAAAATCACAAAAATTAGAGGTCATTCCCGTACCCGACCTGATGCATTCCCCTAGGTTCATTTTCATATCATTTTCTCTTTTCCATCTAATTATATATTTTAATCCACATGCCATATTCACACACTTTTCCACTTCTTTATTTTTCACCTCACACATTGCACCTATTTTTATGTATATTTACTATTTTCATTCACTTGCACACGAGCACTTATATTTTCATTCATTTGCACACACAAACACTTTCAAATTTCACACATGCACTTTTTCTACACTTTACACACTTACACTCTTATTTTGAGTCCTCATTTGCATCATTCATGATTTTCTATGAGGTCTTTCCTTATTGGCCGTCACGATTCGTGTGAATGGGACCAAAAGCCTCATGAGAAACATTTCTTAGATTTAGGATTGCATTTCTCATTCGTTAGTTATGTCCCAATTTGCAATACATACTTTGGGTAGAAAAATTAAGAAAATAAGGGTTAAATCACGCAACTAGCCTTGGCTAGGTCGAAGGGGTGCCTTGGATTTTTGTCCTTGCCTTCCCCTTCGTCAAATGTGACTCCCGAACCTTTTTCTTTGTTTTACGTGGACTAGGAGTCGTTCAAAAGGGTTTCTTGCTTTTACTAAAAAAATTCACTTTTTGGGTGACTTGGTACACCCTAACTCTATACCAAGTGGCGACTCCATTTTTCATATGAAAAACCCTTTTTGAACTATTTTTCTTGGGTCAAATCGTCGCATTTTCAAAAGTCCCATTTAGACCCATTTTTATTTTTATCAAAAAATTCATTTTTCCCAATTCAACAAAAACAAATCTTTTATTTTTTCTTTCAAAAATGGGGCGCGACATTAGTTAAGTGTTTCCAACTAGCTTTAGGGTATCTTTTGTAAAGGCTATAAATAGCCTTTCTTCCCATTGGGATGAGAGAATAGAATACAATCAGAATTATACGCTCTCATTCTCACTTGTGTGGTAACAACTCTCGTTCTAAGAGATTCTTCTTTGAATACTTGAGAAATTACTTGAGCGTTCATTGGACTTATCAATCAAGAATCACGCTTGATTGTGGCATCTTCTACCTTGTTCCTTGGGTCACTAGTTCAAACTCTTATGGGTTGAGATTAAATTCTAGGTTCGCAAGTTGTTCATCTAGTGGAGTTAAGGAATTCCGCCCTTAACTTGATTTCATCGTCTAGATCCGTGACTAATGGGATACAAGTTCAGGCCTTCCAAGTGGGTTCGTATCAATTGGCATCAGAGCTAGTTGACGGTATCAAGTATATCTTTCTTTTGTGTCTTCCATCATAAGTTGTGTCTATACGTTTGTGTCTTTCTTTTGTATTTTTTTTTTGAATCTATACGTTTTGTTCCTAATCTGGCCGTATTTTGTTACCTTGTTGTGTCTTCAAAATCTCTGTCTCTTGTGTCTTCTTGACCGTAGTTTTCTTCGTGATGTGTCCAGCCTTGTTGTCTAATTGTGTCTTGTCTCGTATCTCTCTTGTTTCATACAAAACAAAAAAGGCAAAACTGGAAATTTGTTCCAAGCTCTTGAAGAATTAAAAAAAATAGTTTTGAAACCTAGAAAGTTAAAAAAAAAACCCTTGCTGGCCGAAACTTATCCCAGGTTGGCAATCTTATCTTGTGTTATTGATAAAGCCGTGACTGTTATTAGTAGATTGTGGGAACTTGAAGTCTGATTTGTTGTGGCCTTGGAGTTTTTGAGTTGATAAGGACTTCTTGACTATCTTGAACTCTTGAGAAGGAAGTCAGTTCTTGAAGCAATATCCTCGAAGCCTTGAAACTGAATGGCGGTAAGCGTCCTTGATCTGGTTCAGCCGCATCGAGCTGTTCTATTCTGACCTGAATTGCTGAATTCTTGCAGTCTACGTCAAAAAAAATAAAAAAAAAAAGAACCGAAGCTACAAGGACCTACTCCAAGTCGGATTACCTCATTTGTCCCGAAGCGGAATTGGAAAGTCGGGTTACCTCAATTGTTACCCAAGCAGATTTGGAAATTCTTGAAGGCCACTTTCCAAAACCAATCCAAATAGTTTTGGAATAATTCAGGCTGCTACCATTGATGCTGAATTACCTTTTCAGTTGCCAAATTGAGTTCTAATTCAGCCGATAAACAACTCAAAAAAAAAAAGAGAACCAAACGGCCTTGCCCTTTCCATAGATCAACCTTCCTAAACCCAAACCAACGAGCTTCCTTAACCCCAATTCTGGTCTGTTGATATCGACATCAGGTCCAAGGTTTTGCGTCAATATATAGTATGTTTTAGTTTGTCTTAGAGCATTAATTCAACATCCTTGGGCCCAGTATAATCCAAATCAATCAAGTTCAAAAATTCGGAAACTTGTCCTTAGTCATTGTCGGTTCTTTGTGTGTCAATCATCCACATTCCTTTTCTTGCATTCTATCCATGTCTCCCTTCCATTGTTTAAATTGCATTCTGTCCGTGTCTTTCTTAATTCCTTTCTTGTACAAAAAAAATCAACTGCAAGTGAACCGCTCCTCTACACCACATTCTTGTGAGATTATTGGTGGTAAGTCCTTGAACTTCTTGAGGAAATTCTGTCTTCAAGGAAGGAAATCAAGGGTTTAGAGAGTTGTTTGGCGAGATCATTAGAGTGATTTAGACATTCGAGTGAAACACGAGTGTGAGTGAAACACGTGAGGGAGCGTGTGAGGTACTTTACTTGTTTACTACTAACCATTTTACAGGAATACCATGGCTCAAGAAGAAGAATTAACCATTGCTCAATTAGCCTTTCAAATGAAGGCTATGTTTGGAGACCAAGAGCAGAAATTGTGCCGAACAATCGAGGAAATACATGAGCGCATAGATAACATGGAGGGATCGAAAAGTGTATTCAATACAACTCGAGCAAGACATCAAGTGGTTGAATCCAATGGTTCTAATAGTGAGATTGATTTTGGGGAAGAAAGGTGCGGCAGAGGCTATGAATGCCCTCTAAGGAGAAACCAAACTGAATTAGTACGTGAGGATGACATTCCTAAAGGTTTTAAATTAACCATTCCTTCTTTCCAGGGCAAAGCAGATCCCGACGCATACCTAGAATGGGAGAGTCGAATGGAGAAGCTTTTTGATTGCCACCACTACATTGAGAACCAAAAGGTGAAGCTAGCTGTCCTAGAGTTCACCAACTATGCCTCAACTTGGTGAGATCAACTCCGCATGAGACAAATGAGGAATGACGGGCCTGTGATCGCTACTTGGGATGAACTCAAAAGGGTCATGCGCCAAAGGTTCATACCTAGCTACTACCATAGAGATTTGTACCACAAACTACAAACTCTAACTCAAGGTAGCATGTCGGTTGAAGAGGACTATAAGGAGATGGAGATGACCATGATCAAAGCTGATGTACGTGAAGACCCCGAGGCTACTATGGCACGATTCGTGCGAGGGTTGAAGCTCGAAATTGCTGATATTGTAGAGCTTCAACACTACCTTGAAATTCATGAGTTATTGGACAAAGCAATCAAGGTGGAAAAGAGGTTCAAGAGGAGGGGTAACAATCGACCAAACACTAACCTCCAAGGGGAAAATTGGCGAAATCAACCACCAAAGAAAGAGGAGAAAGGATCGGAACCTTCCACTTGAAACAAGCTAGCCGTGGCTTCACCTGGTTTCTCCAAACCCGGTGCAAATTCCTCAAAGCCGAATGGAGTTCCTTCAAGATCAAATGCAAGAGGCAATCCAAACCCTAACCCGGATGTTTCTAAAACTAGGAACCGAGATGTGAGGTGTTTCAAATGTCAAGGATTCGCCCATATTGCATCACAATGCCCAAATCAACGAGTGATGCTTGTAAGAAATGGAGAAGTTGTGACCGATGATGAAGAGGATGATTGCGAGGGAATGCCACCTCTTATGAAAGAAGAAAAGGATGAAGAGGCGATCATTGAACAACCAACTCTTGATAGACTCGATCATACACTAGTCACTCGAAGGGCATAGTCTACTCATGCTAGTGTAGATGAACTTCAAAGAGAGAACATCTTTTACACTAAATGTTACATCCAAGAGAAGGTTCATAGTTTGGTGATTGACCCTGGAAGTTGTACAAATGTAGCAAGTGCTCTCATGGTGACAAAGCTGAGTTTGCCAACTACCAACCATCCACATCCATACAAGCTTCAATGGCTCAACAATAGTAGAGAGGTACGTGTACTTAAACATGTACTAGTTCTTTTACGTATTGGTAGATTTGTAGATGAAATTTTATGTGATGTAGTGCCCATGCAAGCTGCACATATTATCCTTGGGTGTCCATGGCGGTTTGATAGGGGGGTTAGTTGGGATGGTGTTACCAATCGTTATTCCTTTTCTCATTGTAACAAAAAGGTGATACTTGTACCTCTTACACCACAACAAGTGCAAGAGGATCAAGCTAGGCTTCAAAGGGAGTTTGAACTAGGCAATGAGAGAAAGAAAGAACAAAAAAGCAGTGATTTGAATACCACCTGAGAGGAAAAAAGAAAGGGTAAAACCGAATCCAACCCTCTGAAAAGGGCTGAAGGTAATTCGGTCAAGGGAGGAAACAAAGGAGTGTTACTTGCTAAGGCTAAGCATGTGCACAAAGCCTTATCTTCTAATCAACCAGTTTTCCTTCTTATGTGTAAGGTTATGCTTACTTCTACTAACCAACCTGATGTTTCCTTGCCTAGCGTCTTCACTAACCTTTTGCAGGACTATCGGGATGTGTTTCCTGAGGATATTCGTAGTGGTCTACCACCGATGAGGGGAATTGAGCACCAAATAGATCTCATTCCTGGAGCTTCCTTGCCTGATAAACCACCATATAGGACTAACCCTGAGGAGACTAAGGAATTGGAGAGACAAGTAGCTACCTTGTTAGAGAAAGGCTGGGTGAAGGAGTCACTTAGTCCATGTGCAGTACCTGTGACGACCCCACCTTCCTCTAAGGCGAACCAAAGGGTTCGGCGGACCACCTGCCCAACTCTCGCCAGGACTCACTCACGTACTCACTCATAGCTCAAGCAAAATAACGTGCATCCATAGAAAATGAATAACATATCCACTTCAACTTAATATATACATTGATGCTCAAATCCAGATACAAAGTTTCTACACACCAAAGAAAAACTTCAAACTGCTTACATTTCGAGTACATTCAACCCTAGTCGGGTACTACCGTGAGTACAAAAACAAAACTCAAAACAACTAGACTACGCTAGTCTGTACATGTCTCATGCCTCGCTCGTACCCCCTGTAAGGAAAACAAATGGCATGGAATGAGCTAAAAGCCCAGTGAGGTTCCAAATAACAAATTGACCATTTTAAAAGTACAAATATCAACGTAGCAAGTTAATGGGCATCAAAAGTTCATAAGAGTGAACAATAACACTTCAAATAGTAAATTTCAAAGGAAGCGAGTGTAAACGTTTTCCAGAAGAATCAATAATCCAATAAGCAATAAACATTCCAAGGTATAAGGATACGGAAGGCTCTCAGGAGCCAAATTCCCAGTGCATCACCAAATCTTGATCAAGGAATAGTTCACACTCCGTCAACCTTCAAGTAAGTAACCAATCCAGTAGAGCACCACTTACACTACTCTCCGTCCACCATTCACACCCCCTACTGGGCCCAAAATCCTCAATAAACATGGGTGGTAATACTCGAGTATACAGATTAGTCGAGGAGATATCACTCCACTCGACAAAACAAGAGACCCAGGGTTTGTTGCCCAATCGACCAAGCCCTTGCCGGCTCGACTTGAGTAACTCGCCACAGGGTTTTTGGAATTCCAGGAAGTGCGCACCTCATAAACAAGTATATCAAATCAATTGCAACAATAAACAAGTATATGTCACGTAAGGGCAAGTGCGATAAAGTACACTCTCGCCCTAACAATTTCACGTATATAACATGTAATCATATTGGTCACGTATTAAATACAAGCATCAAGTTCACTTCGGTATTTGAAAACACTCACCAAAAGATATAGTGCCTTTACTGGTCACTTTCAGGTTGTACTCCGGGTTCGGAGTCCAAATCTGCGATAAAACTCAGTTTGAGAACTTTGAAACATGACTAAGATTCGAAACTTAGACGTTTCGTTCAATAAGAATCAAGAAATAGAAATTCACTTGGAGAATATTCGTGAAACACTCGCTCGCTTTTCAAACTATATAACTTTGTATCATTTATACTTGGAAATGCCATTTAAGTCGAAAGTACAAGGAAAACGTATTCCTAGTAGTCATGATTGTAATTCTCAAGGGTACAAGTTTGGCCAAATCCTCACTGATATACCTCGATAAAAGAAGATGCAAATATCCTAGATAGTTCAAGTAGTAATCGCACTTAACCCTTACTCAAGTCGCAAGTATATTTCTCTAGTCCTCGAGCGGAAATTTGGGCAGCATGCCCTTTGTATTTTCCTATTTCCAGCCATTTTTGGCTTCATTATTTTCCTTAATCAAACCCAAGGTTGCACACAACACCAATTCATTTCAATAGCCATTCCATAGGCTCAAGACAATACAAGGATAAAAATTAAACTAATAACAAGTGCGGAAATGAACTTAACAAAAGACAGATTTGATGGGTTTTTGCGGAAAGAACACATCCAAGGCTACGCTTATAAGATTGAAGTACAAATTATACCATTTTGAAGCTAAGATGAAGGCCTACAACTTTCATGAAGATCACTTAGTCAAATTTCCAGTGTAACCCTGTCAAATTCCCAATTTACAGAACCGAATTCCAACTAATCGGCTAATTAACCGTACTACCTTGAAATGGTCATATCTCAGGCTACCAAAGTCCGTTTAAGGTGTTCTTGGTGGCGTTGAAAAGCTAAGACAAATTAATAAAACTTTCATGTTTTGGTAAATGGCTAAATCAGCACGGATCATAGTGAATAAACACGGTTAATTGGATGAATCTGTCTAAAACGGTTCACTGGAAACATCCTAAGTCAGCGAGGGTATTTTGGTCTTTTCATAGCCTACGTTGCTCCGATTGAGTTGAAATTTTGTAGGAAACTATAAAATATCATTCTCTACAACTTTCATGTTTGTGCCAAGCCTAATTCGGCCGTGTATGTCCTTAGGACCAATCATTTTCTTTTATTCTTAAGCCGTCTTTTATTTTTTTTCGTACTAGTATATAACTTGGAGAGGTACCTGATTAGTAATCGAACCTCAGCTATGCATCCTATTTACTCGGTTTTGGATGAGGAAATTCCAACTGTTTTACCTTTGTTATTCCTAGGGTTTCACGGTGTTTAGGCCACTTTGGGTTGAAATTTTTGAAAGGACCTGTACTTGAACTGGTGAGTGTACCACTCCCCTCACTTATTGTTTAACTTGGTTTCTGTACATACAATTTGTGATATGAATGACTGAACTATCTGTTTATTTTGTTTGAGACGAGGGTGTACTTATCACACTCATTCTCTTGTCTGTTCATATGCTAATTTTGGTGCGAATCTGAATATGTTATCTGTATCTGTATCTGTTATCTGTATCTGTATCTGTTCTAACGTCGTTTGGAAGCTTGTATCCAACGACCTTTCTGTGACCTCTGAGCTCAACACCCGTGGTTAGTTACTCGAGTCAAGCCGGCAAGGGCCTGGTCGATTAAATAACGAACCACGGTAGTCTTTTTTGGGATCTTTGGGTATTGAGACCCTTGATTCCGATATACTCGAGTATTACCATTTCTGAACTGATTGGAGTTCGGGCCCGGTAGGGGTATGTGAGGTGGAAGGAATCGGAGAAAGTGGAGTCTACGGTATTGGTTACTCCTTTAGCATTGACGGAGTATCAACTATTATTTCGATCAAGCTCCGGTGAAGCAAATGGGAAAATGGCTCTTGAGAGCCACCTGTATCCTTCCTAATTGAATCATTGTGTCTAACTACTTTACTTTACATTTGGCATGTGTACCTGATTTGATAAACGTGAAATGCCATGATTTTACTGCGTCTGGTACCTCATTGAGCGCAAGCTCACCCCTTTCTGTTACCTTTGTTTCCTTACAGGGTTCCATGTTTTGAAACCAAGAGTTTTGGAAGAAAAGAGTTGAGCTAGTCGTAGGACTTCTCTTGTTTATGCTCCTCTGTAACTGAAACCCTAATTGTATTTTGTGTAGCGTAAATACTCTGGCTTGTATTTTGGCTCATTTGTTCAAGATTCCAATGTAAAAATATGTATAAGTGTTTAACCGACGTTCCGTACTTCTGTATGGTTTGGTAAGCTCTGTTGAAACTGTTGGTGGTCTACAATTGTTCGTTTTCCTTAGATCTCTCACGCGTACTACATAGGGTTTGTGTGAATCGACTCCGTAGTCCTGCTGAGAGTTGGGCAGGCTATCCGCTGAACCCTTTGGTTCGCCTTAGGGTGAGGTGGGACTGTCACACCAACTTTCCCCAAAATCCAGAACACAAGTCCTCAACATATTCTCAAGAGTTTGGATTGTCCTCTCGGATTGCCCATCGGTCTAAGGATGATAAGTGGTACTGAAATTCAATTTAGTCCCTAACACCTCTTGCATCTTTTGCCAGAACCTTGATACAAATCTCGGGTCTCTATCAGACACAATACTCGCAGGAATTCCATGTAACTTGATAATTTCATCCATGTACAGCTTAGCTAGCTTCTCCAATGGGTATTTCATATTAATCGGCAGAAAATGAGCTGATTTGGTCTGTCTGTCCACTATTACCCAAATAGCATCATGGTCTCTTTGTGTCCTAGGTAAACCCGATACAAAATCCATAGTAATGTTTTCCCATTTCCATTCAGGTATCTCTAAAGGTTGTAAAAGTCCCGATGGTCTCTGATGCTCGGCCTTAACCTGGTGACACACCAAGCAAGTCTGAACAAATTGGGCAATTTCTCTCTTCATATTCTCCCACCAATATAGACTCTTCAGGTTTTGGTACATTTTATTCCCTCCAGGATGTACCGTAAATTTCGATCGGTGTGCCTCTTCTAAAATCTCCTTTTTAAGTTCCTCATCGTTTGGCACCACTATCCGATTCCGAAACTTCAAAATACCATTCGATCCCAGGTTAAAATCTGACTTTTCTCCTTTTCCAACTTTTTCCGTCCATTTCTGCACTTCAGTGTCCTTTTCTTGAGATCCCTTGATACGTTCCAACAAAGTGGAATTCACTACAATATTCCCCAAAATTATTTTCCTCGGTTCCAGTCAAGGATTCCAATAACTAACCGTTTCCAACAAATGAAGTTCCTTAATCATCAACCCCGCCATTTGCACTTGACGACTCAAAGTATCGCCCACTACATTAGCCTTTCCTAGATGGTACTTGATCATGCGGTCATAGTCTTCCAAAAATTCCATCCATCTACGTTGCCTCAAATTCAGCTCTTTTTGAGAAAATAAGTACTTAAGGCTTTTGTGGTCTGTAAAAACCTCAAATGTCACTCCGTACAGATAATGTCTCCATTTCTTCAAAGCAAAGACCACAGCCGCTAATTCCAAGTCATGAATTGGGTAATTCCCTTCATGCGGTTTCAATTTCCTAGAGGCATATGCTATCACTTTGTCATTTTGCATTAAAACACATCCCAATCCTTCCCTAGATGCATCTGTGTAAACCATAAAACTATCATTCCCATTGGGTAGAGCTAGCACTGGGGCCTTGGTTAAACGTCTTTTCAATTTCTGAAAACTCTCTTCGCACTTAAGACTCCAAATAAACTTTTCACTCTTCTTGGTTAGCTCAGTCATTGGTCCAGCAATTCTAGAAAAATCTTAGATAAATCTCCGGTAATACCCCGCTAATCCAATAAAACTTCGGACCTCAGTAGGATTTTCCGGTCTTTTCCATTTCGAAACAACTTCAACTTTAGCTGGATCCACTTTAATCCCATCCTTTGAAATTATGTGTCCCAAGAAAGTCACTTCTTTTAACCAAAACTCACACTTGCTAAACTTAGCATATAACTGGTGTTCCCTCAGGATTTGTAAAACAATTCTCAAGTGTTTCTCATGATCTTTCACATTCTTAGAATACACTAAAATGTCATCAATGAAGATCACCACAAATTGATTTAGATAAGGCTTAAAAACCCTATACATTAGATCCATGAAAGTTGCAGGAGCATTAGTTAACCCAAATGGCATCACTCCAAATTCAAAGTGCCCGTACCTCGAGTTAAAAGCAGTCTTGGGTATGTCTTTCTCCAAAATCATCAATTGGTAATAACCCTGTCTCAAATCCAACTTCGAAAATACTACCGCCCCTTGCAATTGGCCAAACAATTCATCAATATAGGCAATAGGTACTTATTCTTAATTGTGACATCATTCAAGCCTTTATAGTCTATACATAGTCTTAAACTCCCATCCTTTTTTTTTACGAACAAAATCGGGGCTCTCCACGGAGAATCACTCTTCTTTATAAAACCCCTATCCAACAAATCCTGTAGTTGCAATTTCAACTCCTTCAATTCTGCTGGTACCATTCGATATGGTGTCTTAGAGATAGGTGTTACTCCCGGAGTCACATCAATCTTAAAAGTTATTTCCCGTTCTAGGGGTAAAAACTCTAACTCTTCAAGAAAAACATCTGGAAAGTCTTTTACTACAGGCACGTCCTCCAAATTCACCTTATCACCAGGGGTGTTAATAAGGAAAGTCAAATACCCTTTAGCTCCTTTACTTAATAATTTTCTAACCCGAATCCCTGAGATAAGTATGGACGAAGCCAATTTACCACTTACATCCAACTTCAGGGTTGTCTCCCCTGGAATGCACAATTCTACAATCTTTGTTCGGCAGTTCAATCGACCATTATAACGGGCTAGCTAATCCATTCCTAGAATCACATCATATCGCTTAATTGCTAAACTTATCAGGTCGGCCAATAATTTTCACTCCCCAACACAGATTTCACAGTCTCTATATACCAGGTTAGCAATTAAACTTCGATCTCTAGTAGCTGTTTTAACCTCCAAGTCATACGGTAATTCAATTGGCTTCAAATCTATCCCACTCATCAAATTAGGGTTTACAAAAGAATGTTTGCACCCGGATCAATTAAAACTCTAGCTAAACGATGAAAGATTGGAATTGTACCTTCAACCACTTCAGTTGCTTTAGGGATTTGTTCATAATCCAGTGCATAAACCCTAGCCGGTACTTTCGGTCGACTCCCTCTGGCACTGGTCTGTTTAGAGTTTGACTTTTCTGGTCTCTGAGGGTTACCTCCTATTTTTGGTGATTTCGGACAGTTGGCGACTTGATGTTCAGCACTACCACAAAACAAACATTTCCCCAATTTCTTCCAGCAGTATTTTCAGAGTGATTGGATTTACCACTGTATCCACAAGTAACTTGAGGAGTTACAGCCGAACCAGTTGAAGGTGCTCCTCTAGCCTGAGCCAGTCCACTGCGACCTCCTCTGGATAAAGCTCCCCTAGAGCTCCAGTGGTCCTTATTCCTCCCATTCCTCTTCCCATCTTGGAAGATTGTGCACTTTTACTAGCCTGCCCAAATGCAGAGCTAGAAAAATTCCTCTTTCTATTGTGAAAGTCCCTCACTTGCAGTCTTGCACTTTCAACCCTTTGTGCCTTCTCTAAAGCCTCAGTAAAGGTAGAAATTTGGGTTGCGGCCAAGCCCTCCTGAATTTCCACATTAAGCCCCTGTACAAAACCATATAATCCTCTTCCGTTCATTGACTACTAGTTCAGGAACGTACTTAGAAAATTTAGTGAATTTTCCTTCATACTCTGCCACACTAAGGGTTCCTTGTTTTAATTCGATAAATTCATTATCTCTCTTTTCTTGAATCAAGAGTGGAAGAAACTTTTCATTAAATTTCCTCATGAAGTTCTCCCAGATCCAAGGGATTTGAACTATCTTCCATTTTCCATTTATCATATCCCACCAAGCACGAGCTACTCTTTCAAATTGAAAAGCAGCAAAATTCAGGATCAGGTTGGTCATCCTCTCTAACCAATTCTTCGCTATTTCAGGATCAGGTTCTCCAAGAAACTTAGGCGGATTGAACTTTAAGAACCTCTCTAAGGCTCTATCCTCTCCTCTTTCCTGACCCCCAGGTGGGTTAAACGGTCCAGGACCTTGTCTATCAGCTAAGCGCTCTAGGATATCAGTCATCCTATTAATGTCAGTAGTCACTTGATTACTCTCAATATTTTCCTGGCCTTGGGTCGGTCCAGTTGCCGTCACCCTGAGGTTGGGTCTGTCTAGTCCCTCGCCCACGACCTCGACCACTTCTTAGCCCTTCCATAACCTAGGCGTGCCTAATGCAGGAAATAAATCAATTATGCAATGCAAAGTAGAAAGCAGGAACCAATCAAGAAAATATTGAAAATAACAATAATTTACATTCATTAGCATATCAAGTTCATACAATTAGCAAGTTGTCGCGCCCCACTTTTTGAAATTGTGTGAATGTAGAAGTAGTGTGTGAAATATGTATGTGAACGTGTGCGAAAGTGAAAATAAAGGCCGTGGGATTGTGAAATGCGACGGTTTGGCCAAATAAAGTTCAAAAAGGGTTTTTGGATGAAAAATGGAGTCGCCACTTGGTATGGAGTTAGGGTGTACCAAGTCACCCAAAAAATAATTTTTATTTTTGTTTTTTGAAAGAAAAAGTAAGCAAACCCTTTTTACAAACTTTTAGGTCTACGCAACCAAAGAGAGGGATCGGGGGTCACATTTGATAAGGGAGAAGGCAAAGGCAAAGCCTAAGGCACTCCTTTATCCTAGCCAAAGCTAGTTGCGCGATTTAGCCCCACGTTTCCTAATTCTTCTACCCAAAATATGCGTTGCATGTTGGATATGACTAATGGATATGAAAAAGAAATGCAATCCTAAATCTAAAATGTCTCTTACGAGGCTTTTTGGTCCCAACCACATGAGTTGTGGTGGCCAATAAGAAAAGTCCTCATAGAGGTCGCGAATGATGCAAATGAAAACTCAAATATGAGTGCAAGTGTGAAAATGTAAGAAAACGTGCATGTGTGTGAATGTAAGACAAGTGCATGTGTGCAAATTGAGCAAATAAAGGTGTTTGTGTGCTAGTGGATGAAAATATGATAGTAGATACATATAAGTGCAATCGGGTGCTGTAGACACCAAATTTTTAACTTTATTTTTTCATTATTAGTTTTATTGATTTTATTTTTAGTTTGGTTTTACTAATCTCATTTTTGGACATTTTAGAAAAAAAAAAGGGAAAAGGCAAAAATCAATCAAAGGACAAAAACAAGACACATGAACCTATTTTGAGGATAAGATCTTGACCTTTCATTTTAGGGTTAGTTTTTGGGAAAGGCATTAAAAAGGGTCGGCTAAAAAAAAAAAAAAAAGGGGGCCGCGGATGGAAAAATGGGAGATTTGGTCTGGGCTTGGGAAGAAGAAAAAAGGTCGGCTGGCAAGAAAAAAGAGAGAGCAAAAAAGGAAAAGGGTTTGAGAACTGAGAGGGCAGGGGCAACGGAATTGTCGAGCAGGAGCAAAAGAGCAAAAACAGAAAGAGAGTGGGTGGCCGGCTATAGGAAGAAAAGGAACAAGAAAAATCTGGAAAAGTGTAAGGGGAGGCTTACGGCTAAGAGAGCAAGAAAATGGGGGTTTTCGATTGAAGAGAAAGAGGTTTCATCGGAGGCTAAAAAAAAAACATAAGGGAAAAAGAGGGACCAGACGGCTGGCTGAGCAAAAATGGAGGAAACAAGCAACGAAGAAATTGCACAAGGGGGGGACGTCGGCAGAAGCTTTTTGGCCAAGGGAAAAACAGAAAAGAGAGCCGTGACAGAAAGAGGTTTGGGGAGAGAATTGGGGGGAGCCGAGAGAGGAGGAAAACATCTGAGAGAAATTGGAAAAATCTGGGAAGAAACGGCAAAAACAAAAAAAACAAAAAAATCTGCAAAAAAAAAAAAACTTGGGAAAGTTTCGGTTAAGGAAGATGATGACCGTGCATTTCCCAATCCTGATTCATCCGCTCCAAGAACCATAGCCGCCGCCACCTCTTCGGATTCTGCCGCTTGTCACCTGCGAATCCGCTACCGTGCGAGGCCACAGTAAGGTAGCCCCTTTGTTTACATTTCGTTCCTCCATCAAAGTATATTTTCTGTGTAGTTGGCATTTCAATTGCACGTCGTTTGTTCGTGGTTTTTTTTTTGTATACTGATTAGACGGAATTGTTCTTCTTTTTTTTGGTATGCTGTAAAATTTGGGGCTGATTGGTTTCAATTTGAACGGAAGTCTGATGAAGCTTTTAAATGCCTCCAACTTGTTTGACAAAATGCCCAGCCGAGAGTACAACTTTAAGGACAAATTGATTTTTGTTTTTGCATAATAGTCGGCCAGTCCACGTTTGTCAAAGTGGTTCATTTTCATGAAAATAGGTGAGAGTTCTTGTTGAAAGATTCGGATGGTTTTGTTTGGCATCCGTGTGTTTAGCATCCGTTCTGTTTCCTTTTTTTGCTTGGTGTGCCTTTGGTATGAAAGCAAGCCAGCGATATGAAATTGATTGAGAGGGGACTCGTATGAGGGTAAATTTTGATTGGAATTTGGAGGTGAACTTTCTAATGTTTCCGTTGATTGCTGCTCCGCCTTTTTCTTGTTGTAATTTTGATGTCAGATTTCAATGTTAAATGGTGTAAGTGGCTAGTTTGTTGTTTGCTTGGAGATTGATTCGTTTGCTCTATACGTCTGATAATGAAACCAAAGAAAAAGGGTGGAAAGCTTTTTGAATGAACCAATTTTGCCGTTAATCTTGTACTTCGGTTATGTTAACAATGGTGATTTGGAGATTGATGTGAGCATTGGTTGCTGGATTTACTTGATTCTTTTTGCATAATATTGTTTGTGTGAGTATAAGCCACAAGGTTGCAGCAGAAGAATTACAGAAAGAAACTAGAAATTTGAGGGAGTCTAAGGGTCTTGATGTCTTGCTTGTTATTGTTTCCGGATCCCACAATTCAAGTCGTTGGGGCTTTATTTTGTTGTCCGAGTCGTTGGGGCTGTTTGTGTGTAGATTAGTTGATGCATCTACAGGCTTCATTGGGGTATCTAAGTGTTTCATATGCTTGCTGAAATTGTAGAAAGAAAGTTACGCAAGGTTTGTTTTTTTTTGTCAGGATCGATTCAAGCTTACTCCTTATATATGTTTGCTGCATTTTTCATATGGTTGCACTTTCAAATCTGTTGGAATGTCTCTTTGAGGTAATGGCATCAATGGATTGAAAATCATTGCACTTGGTAGATCAATAGGCTGGATTTAAGTCATTTTATATGAACATGTTTCGATTGAATGAGAAAATCGCTGTAAAAGTGAAACGAACTGGTTTGCACTTGCTGAAATATTTCTTCACTCCCTCGTGAATTGCTTGCATATCCTTGTTTCCATAAGTGCATGTTTACCAAAAATAGGTAACTGGGTTGATGTCTTGGTATGGTATTGTTTTCTGACCTCACAAACCGTGAAGTAGTTGTCGGTTGCTAAAGTCCAAACCATTAGGAAGAGTTGCATTAGCCCAGATTTTGCAAAGGTCGCATGACTGATTTCCTTTTGTTCTTCCGTGGTTTCCTTTTTCTTTTGTTGGGTGTTGGTTCGCACTTCCCTTTCATCATATTCGAAATAATTGGTGTTTTGAGTTTGCTCTTGCTAATCAAGATTTGATGTTTGTTAGTGATGTTTTAGTTGTCAAATGTCGCATGTTGCAGAATGAAGAAAAACTATATTGTTGAGAGTCTCAATTGCGGAAATCTTCTTCGTATGCATGCACGGATTTATTTTTGGAATTTTCATTCTAACCCCCGAATTCTCCCCCTGGTTCACCACAGCCCAAAATCTGGAAAATTGAACTAATTTTATCCTTTTAAGTTTAATCCTCTGTTTGCTTATTTTATGCGATTTTTGTGGATAGATTAATTCCTGTTTGAGGGTCATAATTGTGGCTTAATAATTTTGTTGATTTGTTTGTCTTGTTGGGTTTAGTGAAATAAGTGACAAGAGGTTTTTTCGTTTGGGCTATTTGGATTTGGGTTAGTTTTTTTTTTATTTGGGTTTGTCCTGGGCTGAAGTATTAAAGCCCATTAGTTTGTTGGTTTGTTTCTTGGGGTGAGAATAGTGGACTAGCCCATCTGTTTTGCTTGGGGTTTTGAATGGGCTGGGGGAAGGCTTTGGCCCAAGTAAATAAATAAAATGGACCAATGGCCTGATCCATTAAGAAACCAGAAAGCAAATTTGCGAATCAAACCCTGGATTTCTCCTTAATTGTACTGTGGCCCTGAACATTTTCAACTTCTTTCAATTGGGTCCCTAACTTAATTTCAAATAGGCCCCTGAACTTTATTTTTCTTTAATTTTGACCCCAAAGCTTTGTTAATTTTTGCAATCAAATCCTTTCTTCTTTTGATTTCTTAAATATGGGTTGTCTACATGATTTAATTGATTCAATTTCATGTTTACTTTTATCTTTTTGTGATTATTTCTTGATTAAAGTGATGCCTTGACTCTTTTATTATTTTGGAGGGTAAATAAGTAGTTTCACCCCATTAGAGCTCCAACTCAAGGGAGGTATAACTTCTTTTATCTTTTTTGTCTCTCCTATGTGAACCAACGTGCTACGTGAGAAATACATGTCTACTTTGCTTTCCTAGTCTTTCTTTAATTTCTTTTATTTATGTCATTTACTTTTGCTTTTTATTTAAGTTATTCTTTATGGGGTATGTGTACACTTCTTGGCTTGTAATAGTTGGGGATTTAATTATTTTATTCCTTTTCCCCCTTTTTAGATTGTAGTAGGGTCTCCCTAATGTAATAGATAGGACTTGGAGGAGCATTCAATGAAGACCTATCGAAGTCATGTGCCTAGCTAGCAAATGTAATAGTTAGGGCTTTAATTATCTTATGTGTCTTGCATGCTTAGTTACTACGTGTTAATTTGCTTTGTTAGGGCCTTGCATCTAGTCGAGCATGCTAAATGTTATGTGCTATGTGTTTATAAGTGTTTGGCATGTCTACTCGCTTTCCATAGCCATGAATGAATGTGATGGATGAATGTACGTTTCCGCTAGTCCAACGCTAGTCGGAATTCATAGAATGGGCTAGTCCAACGCTAGACCCTTTGGGATTTCCCCTCGTTAGTACATGTTTGCATGTTCATTACATGTCATGCATTCTTTTTAGTTTTATCATTTTGCATGCCCCTCGAACCCCTTTTCCCTCCATTTTAGGATTTTTGCATTTCATGCTAGTTATAGGGTTCATTTGCTTGAGAGTCCCCTTAAATATGGGATATAGACGAGTGTGGCTTTTTCTAAACCTTAGCACGCTTGTATTCCCTCTGTAAAAGGGCAAATTGAGTCACGATTTAGGTCTCCCCGTACCCAATATGCATGAATTCCCTAGGCTCATGCATTTTTAAATCCACTCTACCATTTTATACCCTCACCACACTTTCATTTTTCCTTCCATTTTACACACGTGCACCTTTATGTTTCTTCAATTGCACACGAACACTTTTATCATCACTTGCACACATGCACTTCATATTATCATTTCACATACCGTACCTTGCCCACTCACGTGCACATTTTCATTTACATATTTATTGTCTTTTATTATTTTTTCAAACTCATATCCTCACATTGCATACATGCATTCTATTCATTTGCATCCCACTCGCATTATTCGTGACTTCTTCAAAGGATCGTTATTGGGCTTCACAATTAATGTGATTGGCATCACTCAACCTTTGAAGAGAAATTTCCCCCAATACCCCTAGGTCTAGGGTTTGCATTCATGTAGTGCATCCAAATGTAATAAATTCTTTGGTTAAAACAAGAAAATCTTTGATTAAATCATGCAACTAGCCTTGGCTAGGTCAAAGGGGTGCCTTGGATTTTATCCTTGCCTTCCCCTTTGTCAAATGTGACTCCCGAACTTTTTTTCTTTGGTTTACGTGGACTAGGAGTCGTTTAAAAGGGGTTTCTTACTACTTTTTCCTATTTTTTCTTTAAAAATTCATTTTTTGGTGACTTGGTACACCTTAACTCATTATCAAGTGGCGACTCCATTTTTTATTTCAAAAACCCTTTTTAAACTATAATTTTGGGTCAAATCGTCGCATTCTCAACCCCCCATTTAGACCCATTTTTTCTTTTAAATCACAATTCATTTTCCAATCACAAAAAATACATTTTTAAACCATTTATTTATTTCATCAAAAAATGGGGCGCGACAGGTGCAATTCGTGAGGTAGAAAATAAATAAGTGATAGGAAAAAAGTGCGTGAACATGGCATGTGGAGTGAGAAAAATATAAGTTGTGAGAAAATGTGGATAACAGAGTGGGGAAGTGATATGATAAGAATGAGAGTGCATGAGCCTAGAGGAATGCATCAAGTCGGGTACGGGAATGACTCCTAATTTTACGACTTTAATTTTCCCTTTGATTAGAAGGAAGAACTAGCGTGCTAAGGCTATTTTTGTAGCCACACTCGCTCGTTTCCCTTACCGAAAGGGGATCCTCAAGCAAATGTACCCTATACCTAGCATGAGGATGCAAAAACCTAAAATGAGGGGAAAAGGGTTGAAGGGACATGCCAAATGATAGAAAACTAAGAAAAATGCGTGAAATGTAGTGAAACATGCAAGTACGTTCTATTGAGAGGGAACGGCCTATTGGGTCTAGCATTGGCCTAGCCCTTTCTATGAATTTCTACTTGCGTTGGACTAGTGGAAACGGACAATGAGCCACAACTAGAGTTGGACTAGTGTGGTGACGTACATTGTGACGCCCAGAAAAATAGGGTTTTCATTTTTATGTATATTTTGTTGGATGAGCGGAGAAACACAGCTTTTCAACTCGGAAAAGAAAAGAAAAGTTTCGAAAAATGGCAGTGGCCAAATCCGGCCGGAAATCCGGCCAGTTTCTGGCCGGATAGCTGGCCGGATTGCCCTGCAGTTTTGAAAAAATTTTGATCAGCCTCGGCCTTGTATCCGGCCAGATTCCGGCCGGATTGTGACGTGTCACAGCCGGTCAGAAGCTTTGACCGGCTGTTTCCTTCATAAATATCTGGTTTTTGTTGTCTTTTTCTTCCATTTCTGTTCCTGCTCAACCGAGGCTTTGAGAGAAAGAAAAAACTCTTCAATTTTCTAGTTTTGATTTCTTGCTCAATCTTGAGTTTTAACCGATGGTTTTGCCAAATATTTCACACAAGTGCTCTCAAGGGTGGTTTAAGGCTCTTGATGGATTGGATTTGGATGGGGTGCTCCATGTTGATAGCTTCTTGAATTTGTGAGGTAAGATGTTTAAGAAAGGTTTTTCTTGTTTGGATAATGCTATATTAGTAACTTGTAGAGGTTGAATGTGTTATATTGTGGAGTATTTCATGGGTTTAAGGAAACTATGGTGAATTTCTAATTTATTGGGTATTTCTCTGATTTTGTATGCAAGGTATGATTAGTGTTGGATTGATGGTTTGAAATGGTGTTAAATGGAACCGTTATACGTTAATTACGGTTGTTTACGGAAAATTTCCGCTTGTGATGTGATTTCCGGTTTCTAGGGTTTAAATTGGGGATTTTCTTATGATTGGTTTATTGGCTTTGATTAAGGGGTATTGTGGCCCTAATTGAGTATATTTGTTAGTCTATAAATTGTATGTAAAAATGGGATTGAATGGAGGTATATTTGGTATTGAATGGTAGGTTGGAAATGTGTAAAATTAAGGGGGAAATGTTGTCCCTTTTGGAGAGTATATGATTGATTTGAATCTGTGTGATCTTGATTAAACTTATAGAAATTCTTGTAAATTGGAAGTTGGGCTGTTAAGAGTCCATATTGGTGACATTTCTAAGCTTTGTTTAAGTTTATTCATCCTTGTTTTGGCATGTACAAGACTAGTTTA